>NC_056510.1:5948321-5968686 GCF_014905685.2 Nematolebias whitei | reverse complement strand
CACACACACACACACACACACACACACACACACACACACACACACACTGCTGGGGGCTTGTGTGGATGTGAACACAAAGGTCAGGTGTAATTTACACAGCTGTGATATTTCCTCATTTACCACTGATGAATATAATAAGTCTCCTCATTTTCCTCTTCAGACATGCACCCCCCCCCCCCACCACACACACACATGTGGATCATAATCAACAAGCATTTACAAAAAAAAGTCCAATTGATTCAAATTTTAAGTAAACATTTGAAAAAACACGTTTGTCTTTTTAACAAAACTTTGTAAAGCAGCAAAGACGTGGGCGGAGCCAGGTTCATGTTTGACTTATGAATCAAACCAGACGTGTTTTTTTTTTTTTTACTTCACAGTGGCTTCTCTGGAGCTGAGCAACAAAAGAACAACGATGATCAACCTGAAATAAATCCTGTTCATGCTGAAGAACCGCTGAAGGGTTGTGTCCGTGTTTTGTTTTCAGAGCTCATATTTGAGCCGTCCTCGAACTAAACGTCTCGTTTCTTACTCCTCGTCTTGTCGTATAAACGTGAAGCCAAGAACGGATTTTAAAGGACATTTCAGAGACGCTGCATCAGACGCTATGAAACAAACGGTAAATTAATCCAAGGTTAACCAGTTTTGGAGCCTGAAATCAGGCAGAATGATTGACCTTCATGTTTTTGTCCACGTAATTCTTTTTTTTTTCTTTAAATTCAGTTGTCATTTATTGATTAGTAGAGAGTTTACTTTGAAACCTTAAGAAAAACTATAAAAATCAGCATGGCTCTTTAGAGTTTTAGTTCTGACGCTGAGTTCCTGTTAGTTTTTGATGAAGTGTAGGAAGTTGTCTTCAGTTTGTACCAGCAGCATCGACCTCTATCACCTCACACAACTTCTTTTGTTAATTAGTGTTTACTTAAAAACAGACAGAAAAGTCAACAACATTTATTGGTTTGAAAAAATTAGATTGTTCCAGTGGTTCTTTCCGTTCTTGTGATTACTTTTAATATATTTAAATTGTTGCTCTATTCCCAAGCATCCATCCATTATCTTTACCCTCTTCTTCCTTTTCTGGGTTGTGGGGGTCACTGGTGTCCATGTCCACACTGTGCAAGAGGCAGGGGACACCCTGGACAGGTCTCCAGTCCATCACAGAGACACAGACAAACAACCATTCACTCTCTCTCTCTCTCACCTAGAGACAATTTAGAGTTACCAATCAGCCTAACATGCATGTTTTTGGTCTGTGGGAGGAAACCGGAGTACCCGGAGAAAACCCACGCATGCACGGAGAGCACATGCAAACTCCACCCAGAAAGACCCCCATCCAGGATTTGAACCAGAGTAACCTGCTCGCTGAGAGGCAGCAGCTCTACCAACTGCACCACCGTGCTGCCCTGTTCCCAACCAGAAAAGGTTTTATTAGAAAAGCATCACGAGGACAAGATAAGAAAAGAGATCCAGATCTGAAGTCTCTTTTTCTCTTAGGCAGCTCTGGAAGCAAAATGTTATCGAGACACTGGAATGTCTGCACTCCTAAAAGCCTCAGACAAATATGTTGTAATCAGTTAAAAAATGTGTTGTTCACCCATCGTGACGTCTTTCACAGACCTCCGTAGTGTGAATGTTTTTATTAAGTTTCTATCATAGCAAATTTCTTAGTTCATATCTTAGATCTTATTACTGTTTTTCTTTTGCAATTTATACTTTTGTTGGATGTAACTGGGACCCTGTGTACACAATTTTGTTCCACCACATGTACCACATGAGATGCGAATGACAAAGAAACTTGACCTTGACCTATCATCACTAAAAGACGCATTGTGGCATCACTTTTTAAATAACACAACTTCTTACAACTGAAACATCACATTAAGGCTGGACTGTTGCAATGGTTTATTATCTGGGTGTCCAAAAACTTCTTTATAAAAGTCTTCAGTTGATCCAAAATGCTGCTGCCAGAGTTAAGAGTTCATATTTCTCCGGTTTCAGCTTCTCCCAATTGGCTCCCTGTCAAATTCTGAATATAATTTAAAAATCTTACTTCTAACTTACAAAGCTCTCAACAACCTAGCTCCAACTTATATTACAGAACTTGCTGTTCCGTACCTTCCTAACAGAACACCAAAGTTCACGCTCAATAATCCAGGTAAAAATCTAACAATGTTCAGTCAGGTCTTCTGGTCGTTTTCTTTCTTTTTTTTTTTTTTTTTTGCTGAGACGTTTGGTTCTTCATCCAAAGGACTTCTTCAGTATGAGGAGCCACCAAACCAACTGATTCCACAAACGGCATACATGTACTCATAGTGGAAAAAAACAGTTTGCTGGTGCTAAGATGGCCACCCGGGGCCCGCCCTCTCCCCTGTCAACTCCTCTGAGACAGTAATGTCAAAGTGGTTTCTAACAGAGCACTTCGCTCTCAGACTGCAGGTTTACTTGTGGTTCCTAGAGTTTCCAAAAGTAGAATGGGAGGCAGAGCTTTCGGTTATCAGGCTCCTCTCTTATGGAACAAACTTCCAGTTTCTGTCCATGAGGCTGACACATTGTCTACTTTTAAGATTAGGTTTAAGTTTTTCCTTTTTAATAAATCCTATAGTTAGGGTCAGCTTGGGTTTCTTGAGCTATCCCTTAGTTATGCTGCTATAGGCTTTAGAGCCCAATATATTCCCTCTGCAGTGCCAAAATCATCTCGTTGTGGCAGTTACATAAAGAAAATTGTGTAACTTTGTTCGCAGAGCAGCTTCACCCGTGCCCTCTTGACCTCGGCCTTGGCCGAACTTTGTCATAGGCATATGCACCAAGTATTGCGTGATTGGTCAGAAGTTTGTGGGTGTGTTTGTCAATGCGGAAATGCGCTTGGACATTCAGCTGCACTAATAAACAAACACATTAAATTGGTCAAATGGCAAAAAAAAAAACGCCTGGATGGAGATCGTGCAGACATCTGAAAAGAGTGGCGCTCTCGTCGTGATAAGTTTGTGGCCGAACGGAGGATGCAGGGACGAAGTGGAGAATCTGGCATGAAGAAACATGTGTGGTGATGATGTATCCTGCAGCTAGAGGGGTTTCCAAGGAGCTCTGTGTCTGTGGACGATGAAAGGTGTGTGCAAAAATGAACATCCCGCAACCACGTGACCGTGACTTGACTGTTCAGCTTCAGATGAAGAATGTCGGGCCTTTTAGACTGCTGGAGGACAAATTGGCCACATTTCCTCACTCTGCTGCTGTCTTTACTTGCTCTACTCTACCTTTCGGTAGACTTGGTATTTGTACCATACCATACCAGCATTATTTATAGATCACTTTAAACACCTACTGGACCAAAGTGCTCTACACACAACAAAACAATCATACAGTCAGGTAATACAATTATTAAAATGATTAAAAGTCACTTAATAAAAGTTGTGTAAAAAACAATCATACATTCAGATAATACAAGTGATTAAAATTTGTAATTATTTCTATCGTAATGTGTTTTTCGTCTTTCCTCCAGTGGGAAGTAAACCTGGACTTGTCATTCTGTATTTGTTTCTCCTTCCTGTCCTCTCAAACCCCAGTCAGTCGAAACAGATGGCCACTTGTCCTGAGTCTGGTTCTGCTGGAGGTTTCTTCCAGTTGAAAGGGAGTTTTTCCTTTCCACAGTCGCCTTTGTGCTTTCTCAGTATGGGAGACCGTGACAAAGTGAAGATTCAGCACAATCATCTGGCTTCCTAAGATAGATAACTTTCACTAATTGACTTTTATAAAGTATGTGAATGTTTTTGTACAGCGCCCTAAGACAACTTCTGTTGTGACTTGGTGCTACAGAAATAAACCTGAATTTTATTGACAAAGCTCAGGAAATACGTTTATCTAAAACTGATTGAGCGAGCTGTATAGCACAATTACACCAACTGCTAGCATTGTTTTTAGCCAAGCAGCTAGCTTGTTGTTTTCATTTGGAGGGATATCATCTAAGAATCCTCAGACTGATGAGACCTTCTAAACACCTCAATCAATGACCAACCCTGAAGCGTCTGAAACCTGCAACTGGCTCACTTGTTGGGCTCACACCCGTACACCGCACTACCATCTTCCCATAGTATCCACTACAATAACACCCTCTCCTCTGCCCAGTCACAATATTACACAAATATTATCAGCACAGGTGACAGAGATACACTTGTCTTTCTGACAAACAAAACACTATGTGCACCGGACTCTTTTCCTCATCATTTCAACTCTGCCAATAACTGCAACTCTAATATGACATTTCTCAATAACAAGAGCAACAATACCCACCAGTATCTACCCACTTCCTCTGTATGCAACCTACCTACCCCAGTTTTTCTACCCCCTCTGTCCCACTCAGTCTCGGGCTTCACACTTGCTTTACATGCTCAAACCTCCCACCTGATATGAACATCGAAGCCATCCATCCACCTGTCAGCTTGATCCCCTTCAGCCTACTTTTGTCAAAGCCTCTGTTCACTCCCTTATCCCATTAAAACAGAAACTGTTCATTCCTCTCTCACCTCTGCTATTGTCTAATTATTTCTTCAATGAGCGGCAGTCATCCCTATCCTCAAGAAACCTGGATCAGACCCCAGTGACTTCAATAACCTTCGACCCATATCCAATCTCACATTTCTTTCAAAAATCCTAGAAAAAATGGTTCCTTCCCTGATCCATGCCCACCTCTCTGACAGTAATATACAGTATATGAACAATTCCAATCTGGCTCCTGCCCACTTCACAGCACTGAAACAGCTCTTACCAAAAGCACTAATAAGCTCCTCACAGCTGCTGACTCTGGACTCTTCTCCATCCTCATCGTCCTCTATTGTACTGCCACCTTTGACACCATCTCACACACCATCCTCACTGATGGTGTTTTGCATATTGGTACTGCAGACACACCCCTTAACTGGTTTATTTCATACCTTTCTGACCAAAAACAGTTGGTTCAATTGAAGTCATGTATCTCTCTCTCATCCATCCACTCTCTGTTCCGGTGTTCCACAAGATTCTGTCCTCGGACACACATTTTTATAATTTTCCTTCTTTTACTCATCAAAATCAAAAACACACTATCCAATTCCACTGTTAGATGAATGACACCGAGCTCTATCTGTCTACCACCCTCACTTCCACCCTACCCATGTCACTTTCTGACTGCCTTAATGACATCAAATCCAGGTTCACCAGCAACTTCCTCAAACTAAACAAGGACAAAATAGAATTTCTCTTTGGCAATAAATCCACCCTTCCAAAAAACCAGTAACTTTTCCATTATCAGTGACAGCACCTCAGTTTCTTCCTCCCCCAGGTTAAGATTCTGGGTGTCATTCTAGACAACGCATTCTCATTTGAATCCCATATCTGTAACATCACTCACTGAGCCAAATTTCCCCTCCGTAACATCGCTCGTCTCTTCCTGTCCCTCTCATCTAACAGTGCTGCTGTTCTGGTTCACTCCTTGGTCACATCCTACCTAGATTACTGTAACTCCCTTATTTTTGGTCTACCTATATCCATCCATAAACTCTAATTGGTCCCAAACTCTGCAGCTCACATAATTTCCAAAACCCCTTTTAGTAGTCATATAACCCCTGCAACACATTCACTGGCTCCCCATTACATATTGCATTTCCAACAAAATAATACTCCTCGATTTCAAAGTCCTCAACACACTCACCTCTCAGTATCTCACAGAAATTCTCCACATCAACACCCACACCTCCACTCTCAGGTCCTGCTCCTCCACCCAACCACTTGCTCGTCTGATCACAATGGGCTCAGAAATATTGAGTCTCTCAACACCCCACCTCTGGAATTACCTTTCCTTGGACATCAAAACTTCTCCCACCATATTTATTTTCAAAGTCCAAATCAATACTCCTTCATTTTAAACAGGCATACTCAATTTAACCTCCTTGTCACATTACCTTTATTTAAGTTATGTTATGTATGATGTTGTTTTTCATTTGTTGTTTTATTGTTACCGAGACTGGTAACCTGTTTTTTTAATCTGCAAATTATATGTAAATATGAACATAAATTTTAAATTGAAAGTTTCCCTTCTAACAGTTTATTAATTAGTTGTCAGATGCAAATGAATGATTGTTTAGGATCCAGCTAAAGGAGGAAACAGTTGTCTACTCTGCCTGAGAAGTAAATTTAGTCTTTTTATGGTCTTTTAATGTTTGCCAGGCCCCTCAGTCGTGTGCAGCCCAGAGTTTACTGGGTGTGTTCACTGCAGGACACCCCTCTTCCATCTAAAATGGTGACATGAATCCAACAGACAGAAAAGTCAGGGTCCGTCCAGACCACGAGCTGAAGAAAAACAGACATTTGTTTTGTGCATAGATATCTGCTGCTAACAACATCTGGATCATTTAGCATTTAGCATATATTGTCTTTTGATTAAACATCTGATGAATCAGATTGTTGCCACCTGTAGCTGTAGTGAAAACTGTTAACACCCGAGTGGACTGCTATGGGGCAGCTAAAACATCTCCATAGCTGCCTGAGGGGAGCATTGCAAAAAGTGTGTGTGCTGGGTGAGTGTGGTCCTTCATGATGCAGGTGGCCCTCTTCCTGCATCTGGAGGTGTAGATGTCTGTGATGGTGGGGAGGCTGACTCCAACAGATTCTGTGCAGCCTTCACCACTCTCTGCAAAGCTTTTCTTTCTGCAGCTGTGCAGCCACCATGCCACACGGTGATGCTGGAGCACAGGATGCTCTCCACTGCACACCTGTAGAAGGAGGTGAGGACTGAGCTTCCCAGACCAGCTCTTCTCAGCCGCCTGAGGAAGTAGAGTCTCTGATGTGCTTTACATGATAATGTTAAAAAAATTGTATGCATGTATTTTCCCTCACCTAGAAGACATTTCAATATATCAAATCCTCTTACTTTTTTTAAACAAACCGCTTTCTATTGTCACCATTTATAAATATTTGGGAATTATCTTGGACTCATTTAACTTATCATGATCACGTGCAATCTTTATGTATCAATCTGAAACAAAAAATGTTTGTTTACTCCAAAATTAAATAAAATTTGACATTTTCTGTTTCAAACACGTATCTTCAAGCCATAATACTTTCAACTATGTGATACTGTTTACCGGTCTGGTCTCTTACTACTAATGAAATCCTGAAACCCATAGCTAGGCTCTACAATAGGGCCGACAACATTTATAACAAACTTCCTGGCTGGACTCATCACTGTACAGCTCTTTCTTCTTCAAATTCTACACAGCAGTATTAAATTCTATTTTCAGGTTTTTCATGGTGTCAGTAATGTAGCGCTTTCTACTTTGATGCCTAAAACCAATAATGGACATGGCCATTTGACTAGAGCTGCTACAAGCGGACACTTGCCAATACCAGCCTTTAAAAACTGTTATGGCCAGAGATCATTTTTCTATGTTTATACTGAATCATGGAATGACACTCCACAACATATAAAGTCCATCTCAACATTACCACTTTTTAAGAAGACTCATGTGCGTCATCTGTTGGACACCTTCTTTTGCAATCACCGTTAGGTGTCTGCCGCATTAATGCTGCCATTCTTGTATTTTGTAATGTGGTATGTCTGTGTGTCTATTAATGTGATGTGATGCTGGATAGCTGTTTGTTTTTTATGTTCTGCAGAACAGGAACCTGCTGTAAAACGGCAAAAATGCTGAGCCAGGCCCGATTTCTTTTAATCTTTTCCTGTTTAAAAATTTAAATAAATAATACGTGTAATATATGTAATGACTCGGTTTTAGCTACCAAAGTGGGTATGAAGCAGTTCAAAGTGGGTACAAAGTGACTACTGATGGGTGTAAAGTGACCTGGAGTCGCAGTTAAAGTTCTGTGATGTTACAGTTGTTGAGGAAGAACTGGTCTTCATTTGTCAGACGACATGATGCAACAAGTACATATATCTGTACATATGAAGGCCTGATGTCAGACCAACACGAAGCAGGTATTTAAAACTAGCGTTACATTTCAGCACAACTTACACATTTAACACATTTCCATTCTAATCTCTTTACATATATTTAACTTGTTCCCACTTATAAAAAACTAAACAATGTGTAGTTCAGGAGCAGATTCAATGTAACAATGATGTCCGTTATGTAACTGAACAAAGTGCTGGAACGAGCCATCGCAGCTATCAGATCCAGGGTTCAGTTCTCCTGGAGCCTATAGATGTGTATCAGAGAAACCAGAGAGGCATGCCGTACCCCCTGGTATGTGTATGTTCTGCGTTCACACACACACACGCACACACACATGCACACACCTGTCCTCTGTCTGACACAGTTAAACAGAAACTTTTCCTCAGACAGCATATAAATTCAGTCCCTCTGCACGTTTCAGTATTGTTCAGATGGAGAAAAGCTGCAGCTCGATGTGAGGTTCTGTTGACAGACCTGTGGGTCGTACATTAGTACCCCCCCCCCCCCAACCCCCCACCCAGTGGTTCTGAGAAAAGAAAATGTTGCATTGTGCTTCAAGTGTTTAATTGAAGGGGTCTTCCTGTTTTATGATTTAACTTTTGGTTTTTAGCCCTGGTGAAAACTGAAACACTCTTTATTAAAAGCCCATGAAAAAGTTCTGTGGGTGTGAAGCGGGTCAGCTAACGGACCTTTGGACCACCCACTCCAGAGAAGAGCACAATGGAGCTGCCATGCTGAGTGCTCATTTTCCTGATTCTGTTGATAATTAGCAGTCAGTCAGGTTTAACCCAACACTCATCGCTGACCCTGCAGACAGACGGGCTTCAGAGGAAGACGGACCCACGCAGGGAGAACCGTCCTCGGAGGGTTTCAATATTTATTCACATCCAAAGCAGCGAATAAACATTACAGTTTATGCATATTTTTATCACACTCTAGAAATATAATTAACGTCTGCTGCTTATTCTTAACTTTACATTTCAGCTCTTGCTTCTGGTTCTCAGGTAGGACAGACTCTGTTTCTGTTGTTGTCGTGTGAAAGTTTCTGAAGCGTTCACATCACTGTGATTCTTCCGTACGTTTGATGAATCGTCGGTGCAATTCTCGTCTGGCAGTTTTCAAGCTATTTCAACAAATCACCAAAACATTCAGCTCTTTCAGGACAATCCTGCTGTGACTTTTTGTATTGGTGCAACTTTAGCTTTTTGAAATGTTTAGCCTTTTCTGCCATTTTTTTTACTCATAGAAAATAAACTGAGCTCATTTTACATCCTTCAAATCTTTAAATCTGTTTACAACCTTTTACTGCTTCTTTCATCTTCCTTGTGCCAATTTAAATTCTTTTCCCTACTTTCAGCTAATTTCAGCTGTTTTTTCAGCTGTTTTGGGATCCTTTCAGATTGTTTCTGCTAACGACAACTTCTTTGTGTTTCTTCTATTTACTTTATGTTGATTTCAGCTATTTCAGCTACTTTTTAGCAGTTTTTGCTCTAAATTAGCTTTATCAGCTATTCCTTTTTTTAGCTCATTTCAGCCCCTTTCACTTCCTTTTGATAGTTTAAGCCGTTTTCTGTTTTTTTCAGCTACTTTTCAGTTTTTTGTTTTTTTTTCTAGATTCGGCTTTTTTAAACTAATTTCCTGATTTTTTATTTATTTTTTTTTTTGGGGGGGGGGGGCATTTCTGTTTATTTATACCTAATTCAGCGCAGCTACAAATCAGCATGTTTTTAGCTAATTTCAGATGTTTTTCCAGCAATAGGCATTTACACTGCATTTTCACAGGAAATGCATATTTTCTAGTTGTTTTTATTTTTGTGTTTTATGAACCTAAATGTATTTAGTTCAAGTTAATATTAGTAAATGTGTATATTGACTCAACACAAATGCTCAGGTGAAAAATAGGAGCTTTGTTTGTATTTTTAGGAATAAGTCTATGACAAAACTAAAATATTTATTAAGTTTTACAACAATTTAATAATAAAAAGGCCTTGCATTTTTTAAACCTACTAAGACTAAAAATATCAGTGACTAACAACCCGTTCAAATGATCATCACTTCTGTTGTAAACAAATCTAGTTTGTGAACTTGTAGGATGGAGTTCTGTGGACTTTAGCTGTGTGTTGTTGTTAAAGGTTTTCATTAAATGTTAGCATGCTAGTATATTTAATAGTGATGCCAGTGAAGCTGTAAGTAATTTACATTTTCACATCCTATCAGAAAATATTAATATTATTATTGTCTTGGAAAAATGTTAATTTCTTTTTTGTTCCCAAGAGGAGAATCCAGTGAGTGTCAGTGATCAGGCTGACCATGAGAGAACAAGGTAACATAAAAAACAGTATTTAAATGAAACAACCACTTAGTGTTTTTTATAAAATGAGAGTATTGTGCATTGTTTTTCCACCATGACTCAACGGATGTTTCATGGCACCAGATCTCATGTTTGAGTCCCATTATTAGAGCTGTAAGCCAATAAACAACTTCTGCCTGGAGTCTCATTATAAAGAAGGAAAACACTCAAGGTTGTTGTCACGGCAACAGTTAACTATAGTTTGATCAGAGATCGTATGATTGGTCACGTCTTCCATTAGTTTCCTCTGAACGACGTCTTCGGGCCTGGTTTTTGTTGTCAGGATGTTGTGGCGGACTTGATAAGGGCGAAATGCCCTCAAGATAAACAACAACAGTTGTGTTGTGTCATTAAGCATCTGTTCCTGCCGGAGCCACAGCTGAAGACCTGCACTGCCTCATCCTCTGCCTTTTCTCAACCAGGCATCGAGCTCCTCTCTGCTCCTCCGCTGACCCTCTGGTCCCTGAAGGTCCTGAGGACCCCCGTCGCCTCATTCCCATGCTAACTGTCCCCAGCTCCCACGTTGCCTCTCGCTGTCATCTTCAACCTTTTCTTCTTGCTTACTCTCCCCTCCCTCCTCCTCTCCCTCCTCCCTCTGGGGCGCTGTGGTGCTGGCATCCACCCAGAGTCCCTCCATTTCCTCCACATCTGATATAATCAGGACAAAAAAGAGCTGAGAACATTCTTTTCCCATGATTCTTAAGTGGCACCAGGGGCACTGGGGGCCGGCCGGTTGGCTGACTGTTCGGTTAGCCAACCGGCCGGCCAGAGGCCTTCCATGTGCGCTCGCATCAAAACACTTATCTGGGAGGGTTGCAGAAAACGTCACCTGCATGGAATGAAAACAAAAAAATCTCCAACGGGACTTTTTGTATCCAGAGATTAACATCTGATTTATCCACATGAGGATCAACACCTGCTTTTCATTTGTGTTCCTTTCTTCTTCTTTTCTGTTTGTTTCTGTAAATCTCTGCATTAGTCACGCCATCATTTGTCATGGACGTTTGTTTTAAAGCACTTTTTAAAGTTCAAAGTGCAATTTGGACCATGTTTAGTTCTGTGATTAACACCGAGCTTCAGTTCACATCAGTTCCAACAAGATGAGGAGCTCAAGGGTTTCCATTAAATGTGTTTACACGGTGCTCGGGTCACATGGTGCTCGGGTCACTTGGCTTGACATTAGTTTCTTAATGGTTTTTAGATTTTTTTTTTCCATAAGTATAAGACATATTTAAACTTAACATAAATTAATCATAATTCAGCTTCATTTCAGTCTTCCTTCCATCTGTAGCCAAATGTTTTACACCTCGTGCCTTTTCTGACCCAGCATGGGCTCAAACTGATCACAGTTACAAAACCACTGAGCTACCCCACCTCACATCTTAATTTCAACAAGAGTAAAGACCTTGAAAACATCATCACATAAATCAACACCAAGTCCATTTAACCGTGTTTTCACTTGATTCATTTACAAATATTGATTATTTCTGCTCTGCAGCCAAATGACTTCCTTACATAAACGGTCCTTACAGTTTGTTTGTTTTTGTTTTGTTTTATGGAATATTTGCAATTTAAGTAAGTGGTATTCCTTGAAGGAATGCATATCACCCGCTGCCTTTCATGTCAAACTTTCAAAGATGGCGTGTGTTCTGTTATCAGAATCAGAATAAGCTTTATCATCATTGCACCGAGAGATGCAATGAGAACATGTACGTACAGTCGTCCAAAAGATGGATGGAGTGCATAAAGAACACATATCTGTAAAAAATGTTTTTTTGATGCTTAGCGTGGATTAGCTGCGGCAGCCATCTTAGATGGGGTTGACTCTAAAACTCGTGTTCATTTGACTCTCTAACAGACAAATGGTTGAATAAGTCCTGACTAGGAACCTATTCATGACTCTTGATCAGCATCATTCTGTGAGTTCAGCAGAGTGATGGAAGTCCACCACAGTCAAACCTCACCCACCGTCCTCTAACTTCTCTGTCTGGAGCTTTAGGAGGAACGAGCTGAGCTTCACAACTCGGTCCAAATCAGAATGAAGTCCAGGAGCTAACAGGACCTCCTCTGCTGCCCCCTCCCCACCATCCTCTTCTTTCTGCCCCTAGAAAAAAAAAAACTGTTTCCTCGATTCCTCCTCTCCCAGCCCGTTTCATCTCTTTGACAGAATCTGTTCTCAGATCACCAGTCTGGGTTTGCACAAATAATTTCACACGTATATAGACGCCGGGTCGCCTGCTTGAAGGCGCTGTGCGGAGATGGATGAGGAGACAGGAAAAATAAAGCGAGGCAGGAGAAGGGAGGACAGGGCAGAGAAGAAAAATGGTGCTGGAGGAGCAAACCATGCGAGGGAGGTGAGAGCTGGGCGGGTTCATAACGGCCCTGACCCAAAACTTCTGCCTCATTGACAGCGGGGACAGAAGAGGTGCCAGGCAGGATCCTGCGGTTCTGATGAGAGACCCGGGTCCTTTTCAAAGATGCACTGCAGGATGTTCTGCAGGAATGTGAGCACGCATCAGGAGGCCGCAGATATTGTGTGTTTCTGAAGGCGCTCGTGTGTCACGGCCAACGAGGAATTAAGTGGGTGGTAATTTATGTTGAAGCAGTTCGAGGTGTTTCTGAAGAGAGTGGAGACGGGCCTGACTTCCTGGGCCTCAGTTCAGAACCAAGCCTTCCTGCTGCAGACAGGATTAGCACAAAAAGAGCTTAGAACAGAAATATAATCAATATTTCTGTTGTTTTTTTGCAACAGTATAAGAAGGATTAAAGTTGTGTGTGACATAATTCAGCCTGGGAACAACATTTGTAGGATTTAACTTTGCATTGTCTCAAAAACCCAAAGAAGGGAAGCTACATCTTAATGTAAATTCATGTGTCAGCAGCAGGGAAAGGTTTGCAGAGGTTTAGATGCTACAGCATCATCCCTCTCCTCCTGCCAGTCAGCAGAGAAGTGAAGAAGAGAATTAAAGCTGAGCACAGCTCTGGCAGACAGCACGGGGGAGGAAGAGACTTCCTGGCAACATTTTGAAGAACAACAAAACAACAATTGTTCTCCCTGCGTCTCTCTGCCGTTGTGTCGCTCGACTCCGAATCAAGTGGAAGTTGGTGGTCTGGAACATTTACATAGCTCACTTTAATTACATCCATCAAAGTAAAGAAGCCATCGCTCCCGAAGAGGGACTGCGACGATGGATTTGCCGAGTCTCTGAGCTCCTGTTAGCGTGCTGTGATGACATTTGTGAGCCAGGCCTCACAGGCTTTCAGAGATGGGCCTTCTTCCAGCGCCTGCTCCCAGGAGGAGTGCGCACATTCAGTCACTAGTGTTGGCTTTTTAAATTGGAAAGTTCTCAAAGAGTCCGTGCACCGTCAGAGAGGAGGACTAACAGAGGCTGACAGTGATGTTCAGAGTCATGTGACCAGACAGACCTCACATCTCCACTCCCTGAACAGATGTTCAAGTCCAGGAGCTTTATGGTCTATCATAAGACTGGGTTCGTTTGAGACGATGTTTCCTTCTCCTGTCACAGAGCGAAGACGGGGACTTGTCCATCTGTGCCTCAGTGCATGTTGGGAACATAACTTGAAAACTAAGAGAGGTGTCTGCTTCCATTTTGGTGTGTGGCTACATCTAGACATAAAGATCACTATGGTTACCACATCAAAATCCAAGATGGCCACCATGATAATGATTAATTTATATATATATATTTTAATTTTTCTGTTCTCTGCTGCTCCTTCTTCAGGGGTCGCCACAGCAAAGTAACTCACACAAAGACCTGTCAATTGTTTTTACGCTGGATGTCCTTCCTGATGCAACCACAGACCACCGAGCTACCACAGACCTCTGTGTGGAGCAGAGAGCTGCATGTAGGGCGCCCGGGGGAGCAGATGGTGGGGGTTAAGGACCTTGCTTAAGGGCTTAAAGCGGGGAGGCAGGCAGGGGTTTTCACCTTTCCTACCCACATTTTGATCTTGTCTGTCCAAGGAGTTGGACCGGTGACTTTCTGATCACCTCTGCATCACCACTCCCCCTTTGCTGTACATATTTACTACTTCTTTAAAGCAGCTGAAGTGCCCCTGGGCAAGACACTGAACCCCTCATTGCCTCTGATGTGTGTCCCATTGGTGCATGAAGTGATAAAGCTCTGATTATTCTTTGTAGAGATCTAGTAAAGTGCTGTATGAACGGGTACATGGAGGCACAGATTGTAAAGAGCTTTGAGGGTCTTAAGATAGAAAAGTGAGTTCAGTCCATTCACCATTTAAAATGATTCACATTAACACAAAGATCTGAAATTTGCAAAAATATGAAATGTGCATTTTTATAAAATTTTTAAACCTGCAAATTTACCAAGAAGGAAAATTATTTTTCTAGTTTGTAAAATGAAAAGTTGTAATAAAAACTTCAGTTCTTCTCTGTGGGTTATGTTTTTTGGTTTCCGAGCTTAGTTTTGTTACGTTTCTTTATGCTCAGATCATGTTTTAGTCACAAATTTATCCCAAGTCTTGTTCTTTGTTTTATTTTGGAATTAATTACCCTTTCTCCTTCCTGTTCAGACAACTTCCTGCTTTATTCTGTTCCTTTAACCCTGCTGGTTTTTTATTCTTTAGTCCGATGGGGTTGTTTTAATTACTCATCAGGCTCCTCAGGGGTTCCCAACCGTGGTCCTTGAGGAACACCATCCTGCATGTTTTAGTTGTTCCTCTGCTCTGACACACCTGATTTGAATTAAAAGGTGATTTACAGGCTTCTGCAGAACACGAGGAAGTAACTAAATCACTGAATCAGGTGTGTTGGAGCAGGGAAACGACTAAAACAGGCACAGTGGTGTTCCTCAAGGACAAGTGTTGGGATCATTTAGTTGAGTTAGGTTCTCTCTGCAGTTTCAGTTTTTGTTTGTTTCTTTATTTGGAGTCTCTCTCTCTGAGTCTTTTAGTAGCTGACAGTCTTTATTTTTGCTCATGCTGTCTGCAGCTCTGTTGTGAATTTGTAAACCTGCTACTTTTGAAGGTTTTAGTGCAGACGTGCCGAGAGAAGCCTTTAAGTGCAATAATGATTCAACGTGAAGTCAACATTAAGGCTGCAGCAACAAGTCTGAGGTGGTCTTCAGAGACTCTCAGTTGGATTTACGTCTGCTTCCAGCAGGTGCTGCCGATACATTCAAATGTCAACCTTTAAACCACTTCCTTTACCTTTCCTCCACGTTTGAGAAGGACGGGTGGATCGATGAGCAGGTCCCGAGGGCTGCAGGTTCACCGTGAAACCACTTTGACCCCTGAAGAGACTCTGTGCTGATGGAGAAATGTTACAAACTTTAAAAAACGTTTATGAAAACCTGCAGTCCGTCGCACCAAGTGATCACAAAACCAACACATTTGAGAGGTAAACTGCAAGAAGTCTTTGAGCCAGACAAGTTCACATTTATTCACATGTTAAGAAGTATTTTTTATTCAATAATTGATGCAGCTGTAGCCTGAAGGCACAGCTGCTTCCTTCTGCAGGTCTCTGAGAGCCAACAGGCAGAGTCTGACCTCCCAGGAATTAGACCATCATGGCTAACCACTTGCTGTTATTGAATCCCATAAATGTCTGAGGAAGACAGCTCTGAAAGCAGCAATAAAGGAGCTTTTTTCTCTTCTCTTTCCTGCGCTGTGCTTCACACACAGAGGCGGACAGTAAACATGTCCGCTCCTCAGCTCATGAATAATTCAGCCTGGGTGTAAAAGATGCTTCTGACAGGCCTCAGACTGGCGTACAGGTCAGGCGGCTCGCTGCTCCTCCTGGCTCTGTTTATGGAGGTATGGATTTTTAAGAGGACCTCTCAGGGGCTGGAGTGCCACAGGAGCGAAGACAGATGTTAATATTTTATAGGAGGTGTGTGGGAAGGGGGGTTCAGGCAGCGTCTGGTCTCAGGGGACACAACGGTGTGTGCAGCACAGAGGCCTGTTAACGGGCTCCACAATGTAATTGGTGTAAACGAGATATAAAAGCTGAGAAGATGACAAATAAAAGAGCCCGCAGACGAAATCATGAAATTATCAACAGGTGTGAGGAGAGAGACTTCTGCGGAAACAGGATTTAAAATTTTAACTTTTAAAGATGTAATGATTCTTTTTGGGCACTTTTTTTTAAGACTAATTCAGCAAAAATGTGCTCTCTCTCCTCTTCTTTCTAATTTAGTTTTCTTTCTGCTTTTTAGCTACTATTCAGATGTTTTGGGCAAATCCCTGCCTTTTTCAGATAATCTACTGTTTGTGCTCATTTCTGCTTCTTTAAGCTTTATCGGGCACAAGTATGCACTCTCCACTTCTGGTATTTAATGGTTCTTTCTGCCTTTTTAGCTACTATTCAGCTGTTTCTTGTGAATTTAAGCTTTTTTAAGTTATAGTCTACATTTTGTGCTCATTTCTGCTTTTTTAAGCCTATAGGGCCTTCTTCTACTCCACTCCTGTTTCCTGGAATATCTTGCAAAAAACCTGAAGCTCTCGACCTTGACCTCTAAGTGGCTTTAAGCATCTGTTGGACTCCTGGCAACAACCAATGGAGACATGTTCCTGTTTTTAACAACAACAAAGTCTATGCTCAATAATCCAGGTATACAATCCACTTTGGAGTAAGCTGTTGGAGGAAGAATCAGTTTTGTTGTGTGTTTCTTTGACTGATGAAGCCTTCTGGATTGAAGGCGAAACGTTTCAGCACAAAAAAAAGAAACCGTCCAGATGATCTGACTGAAAAATGTTGGGTTCCTGTTTTTAGTTTTCTACATTCACCTTATAATCTAACTGTTTTTCCTACTTTTTTGGTCATCTTATTTTAATTTGTAAAAAAAGAAAAAAAATTGTATGACTTATGATTGCCTATTGTTGTTGCTGTTGTCATAATTCTTTGTTGAAATCAGGTCTCTCTTGTAAAGGAGTCCTTTAGGCTTAATGGGATTAACCTGTCTAAATAAAGGTTGAATAAATGGTCACAACTGTGCTCTCTCCTCTTTTTTTCTGGTAGATTAAGCTTCTTTCTGCCTTTTTTAGCTGCTATTCAGCTGGGTTTTTTTTTGGCAAATTTCTGCTTTTATCAAATTTACTTTTTTTGGTGCTAATTTCTGCTTGTGTAAGCTTAATTAGGCACAACTGTGCTCTCTTCTGGTAATATATCTTTGTTCTGCTTTTTTTTTAGCTGCTATTCAGCAAATTTTTTTCAGTTTCTGCTTTTATCAAAAAATTTACACTTTTTTTGTTCTAATTTCAGTTTAAGCCAAATTGAGCTCTCTCCACTTCCTTCTGGTAATTTAAGCTTATTTCTGTCATTTCAGCTACTTTTCAGGTATTTGCTAATTTAAACTTTTTAGCTAATTTATTAAGTTTTGTGCTCATTTAAACCAAATTCAGCAATGCTTTTCTCTTTCCAACTTATAACTTGCCAACGTCTCGACATTGTTAAAATCACGTGTCGTTTCTCAGCCGCGCTGCTGGTCTTGTTCCATTATTCTGTTCTTGTGCTTCCAGGAGTCCATCGCCGCTGAGTGAGTCTGAGGGCAATTTAGTTGTTGACTCACTCGGCGTGTTAAAGGAACTCCAGATGAATTCAAGAGCGGTTTATTCCCTAACACACACACACACACTCACTGGCGTCTGTTTTATGGTCTTCTGGTGATTTAGCGTCGTCACACAGCCCTGATTGTTCCGACAGAACGTCACATTTAGAGGCTGAAGTTTCTTTAAAAGTTGCAGATGATGGATGTCAGTGTTTCAGGATGAGATTTATGAATTGAACTTGTTTTTATTTACCAGACAAGTCCCGTTCAGATCATAGATCTCTTTCTAAGGTCCTCCCAGACCTGGAGTGGCTGAACGTGCAAGTTTTTGGACTGTGGGAGAAAAAAACAAACATGAGGGGACTCCGGAAAGTGTCCAGGTCCAAACGAGGATTGGACCCAGGACCTTCTTGCTGCGAGGCAACAGTGCTAACCACTGACCCATCGGGCTGCCCAAGAGATAATCCTGTAGGTTCAAACCAAGACGGCTTGTTTTACTTTCCATCTAAAGAACGGCGTCATTTAAACTGTGACGTGTGGAGTACCAAGCTTTAAAACAGCACAGTTGGTCTGGAGGTCTCCTTCCCTCTCCTCTCCTGAAGGTTGTTAGTCTTTGTTGGCCTGGTCCTCATGAGATGCTTGATGAAGGTGTGAGCTTGGGTGAAACTGGGCCTTGGATTCAAAACTGCATGTTACATTCTGAGAAGATCAACACTAGTTCTTTTCTGGATCAAAATTGGTTTTAGTAGAGTTTCTTTTATCATGATGTCGTAATTTGGACCCCGAAGTGGCAGACCGAGGAAGAAGACACGACAACCAGGAATACAAAATAAGTGTTCTTTATTTACAGGTGAGTTGGAGAGACGAGCTGGACGAGAATGGTGGAGAGGTGAGTATCCAATATTGTTGACTTGGATTCTGGAGATGAAATAAAGTCGTCTTACTTGTTGTTGTAGGGGAAGGTGCTGAGGGAGAGTTGCGGTCCTGGTTTAGATGGAGGGGAATAGGTGAGACAGTGGAGAGAGGAACATGTAGACCCAGTAATTTGTTTAATCGCTGATGAGACCAGACTCTGCTGCTTTTGTAGGTGCACCGTGGGGTGCTGGACAAGGCCCGTGGAAGGACTTCAGAGGAGCAGGACATGGAGGTCCTGGAGAAACGAGTCGTTGATCAGAATCAGCTGTAAGGAAACAGGTTAGTGACTGGACACTAGTTTACCCATAGGCAGAAGTTGTCCCAGCACTGGAGAGATGTCTGACTGCAGCTTAAGTAGGCAACCACGATCAGTCCTCCTTGGGAAAACAGCAGGTGGATCTCATCAGGGTAATTAGAGATGAGCTGTGGAGAGAGTGAGTGCAGACAGGCCAGGGAGAAACCAGGGATCCTACATCTTTAAACACATTCAGATCACGAGTCTCTCTTTTAACCTTCTTCACGATTCCCTCAAACCTTCTATTTAAAAAAAATGAACTTTAGTCTCCTCAAAAGAGCATATCTTATCTCCAAACAGTAGGTGGACAGCTGGGTTTTGGTCTCTCCTGTGTAGGAGTTGAATTTTAAAATAATTCACATCATAAATGTATTTTGAGAATAAACTGCTCTTATTTGTGGATAAATGACACGTATGACACAACAGCTGTCATGTAGTGAAGCCTGCGGATGACGCAGCAATAGTGGGACGCATCACAAACAATGATGAGGCCAAATACCGAGAGGAGGTGGAACACCTGGTGCAGAGACAATAATCTCTGCATCAATGTGAAGAAGACCAAGGAGACGGTGGTGGATTTCAGAAGGGACACGGATCCTCTTCATCCCCTACACATCGGAGGAGCAGCTGTGGAGGTGGTCTCCTGCTATAGGTACCTGGAGGTGCATATATCCAGTGACCTCACCTGGAAAGCCAGCACTTCCTGCCTGGTCAAGAAGGCCCACCAGCGTCTACTTCCTCAGGAAGCTGTGTAGAGCTGAACTTGGGAGCTCTGTCCTAAGGAGCTTCTGTCGCTGTGGTGGAGAGCGTTCTCTGCACCTGCATCACCGTGTGGCACGGCAGCTGCACTGCTGCTGAGAGGATGGCTCTGCAGAGGGTGGTTAAGGCTGCACAGAAGACTGTGGGGAGCAGCCTTCCCACCATCTTTGACCTCTACACTTCACGACGCAGGTGGTGGGCGCTCCGCATCATGAAGGACTCCACTCATCCTGCACAGTCTGTTCCAGCCCCTCCCCTCAAGCAGGCGACTGAGGAGCATTCAGAGTAAGACCACCAGGCTCAGAAACACTTTCTTATCTGCAGCTCTCAGACTACTGAACTCGAGCTGCACTTAATTCAGCTTCATCTTCCTTTTTTTTTAACTATCATATGTACAACAATTTTCAGTCAGGTCATCTGGACAGTTTCTTTTTTTGGTTTCACTTTCCATCCAGAAGGCTTCATCAGTCAAGGAAACACGCTCAGGGGGCGTGCCAAAGGAAGTTTCTTTCTATACCTACTTTAAGCTGAAACACAGCTTAAAGTTATATATATATATATATATATATAT
>NC_056510.1:5923947-5947921 GCF_014905685.2 Nematolebias whitei | reverse complement strand
TATATATATATATATATATATATACGCCTTTGTATTTATTTATTTGTTAGTTGTTGGGCTTCTTGATCTGGGACCTGAGTTTGAATTTTGTACAATAAACATGAAAATATGAGCTGGTGTGACAATAAAAAAAATCCTTGAATCCTTTATTGGCTGGACAACCCAGAAGTGTCACACCTAAAAGGTTGCAGATTTGAATCTCAGCTGTGGTCTTTCCTCAGTCATCAGTCCTCAACATCCCCCCACCCTTTACACTGCATCCCCGTCCACTGCAGCAGGAGTATCATCATGTTTGCAGACGATGCGGTGGTGTCGGATTCATCTTTGAGGAAAGATTCAGTTCCAGCAAAGTCTCTGATTCACCTCGGAGGAGTTCAGTTTTTAATGCCGCGATGGTTAAGTTCTTGTTTTTACCTTTGGCCAATAAGCAGTTAACAGTCCAATAGTTGTTAAAAACAACAGGATCCACATCACAAACCTGTTTCAACTGAAACAACAAACAAAGGCCTCAGTCTCCTTTTGTTTTTCCAGAAAGTCATTATGAGCAAAAACTAACCCAGATGTGGCTTCGGTACCGATCGGATCCAACGTTTCCGACACTTACCTCCGACACGCTGAGAATTTCGTGTTGAGATTCATCAAACTTCCAATTATCAGACTCACACAGACAAGTGAAGGGAGCGTGGGGGTGGGCGCGGCTGTCATTTAACTGGTGGGGCCGCGCTGTTTGCTCATTATCACATCCCAACAGTGATGATGAAAGGCACGACTGGAGGAAAGCTGCTGTAAACCTGCGACGGAAACGTGTTGTGATGCACATTTTTCTAACAGCCTGCGACAGAAGTGGCTTTGTTAGCTCCATCCTGCACTAATGCCTCATAGTTCGTAAATACTTTTAGACTTTAAAATCCTGCATTTGCTTTTTACAAGTCTATAGACAAGATGAGCTTTTAAGGTGTTTTACTTCTATTTCCTGTAACCTTTTCCTTGATTTTTACATAACGTTCTCCTTGTTGTGTGCCCTATTTCTTATGAGCTTAAAGTAAAAAAGTTAGATAAAACTTTTCAGTGATTTTTTTTTTTTTCTTCCTATCGCCATGTTTTATTAATCAGACATTTCCAGCTTCAGCTCGTTGGCGTCTAGTGACTCTGAACTTAAAACAGCGGAGACGACTCTGAGCTCGGAGCTTTATTTGCTCTGCAGAAACACATCACAGCTTCTTTCAAACAGATTTACAGCTCCAGTGTCCAGCCCGGCACAGTCTCAGCTGCTGAAGAACAACTCCGTTTCCAGAGGCTGCTAAGACCCACTGCTTCACTAATGGTCTGTAAAATACCAAACATCACATTTAAAGCCATCAAATGGGCTTTATATGTTTGTTTGAAGGAGCTGAGCCAATAAAAGTACCTGAACAGGAAAGAGATCAACGAGGGGTCATCTTCAATCACTTCTGTTTTTTAGTAATGTACACGTTTTTACATCTACTGGAGGAAGAGCGAGTCAGGAACGTTGCTCTGAAAACCTTCTGACATCACCTGATCCCAACACACCTCGACACAGCTCAGTTTTCAGGCCCATGAAAAGTCTTTTGGAGCCCAGCCTTGTTGCCATGGTAACGGAGGCTGAACTCCAAACCTCCTTCGGAGCAGTTTGAGTTCAGATGTTCGGATGAAATTGTCTCCACTCGTTCTCGTGCTTTTTTTTCCCTGACGATAGCCGAGATGAAAGAATAATCAAACTGCGCCGTTCATTCGAGGTAGAGTCGTGAAAAACAGAACAAAGCTACAGAAAAAAAAAATCACAATAATTAGATTTTGTCAAAATGTGTTGAATAAATAACGTAGCTATGGATGCCTTGAAGCAAATGCTCAATATATAATCCTGAAGAACGTTTTGAAACTCTTTCTGAGCAGAACCAACGACTAACCATGATGTTGAACAGAAAAGCCCTAAATATTCTCTAATTCTCTGAAAATGAAGCTATTATCAACAAACCATGTATCAAAACACGGTGTGAGGGTTTTCTTTTTGAAATGTCATCAAGAAATCTTCATTAAAACACACCAAAAACAGGATTCAGGCCCATATTCCAGAGGAATTTCTGATTATCAAGACATATCGTATTTTCTGCCGTACATGTCGCACCGCCGTATACGTCGCATCAGTCCGAATAATAAAGTGGAAAAATCCATAAATATGTCACTTGACCATAAAAGTCACATCTATTTTGCGTCACCGCTGACAACCCAGAAACGTGGGCCGGTGTTGTGCCAAAAATCGATTGGCTGTCAAACGGCAGCAGCGGGTGCGTGCATGGGAGGACTTTAACAATAATTAAACAAGATTAACACTTAAAAACAATTGTTTGTTTACTCGAAATTATAGTAAATGTGTGTTTCAATTGAACTTTTACTTAATAAATGCACTTTAATGGTCAAAACAGCTGCATTTTGTCTGGGCGGCATGGCGAAATGCAGCTGATTTGATGTTTCCTCCAGGGATTTCGGAGCGAGATGAAGGTGGCTTGGTATGGCAAGACAAGTGTCTCACTTAAAGCTACTTTTACCTATTAATAAGACACTTGGCTTGCTATATTCCTCAAGTGCCTCTAGTGGCTGAAAATGGTAGTGTTCAATATTTTCCATGTCTGAATGAATGAATTAGTCAGATCTCAGACAAAAATTGGGTTATAAATATGGGAAAATAACAAACACATTGCTTCACTGTATAAGTCACAGGCATACTAATTTATGCAAAAAACTGCCACTTGTACAGTGAAAATTATGATAATTCTTTTACGTAAAAGTGAAGATAATAAAACCTGTATTGGAACATGGTGTGAGGGTTTTCTCTTTCAAATGATGTCAAGAAATCGTCATTAAAACTCACTAAAAAACAGGATTCAGGCTCATTTTCCAGAGGAATTCCTGATTATCAAGACATACAATATATCTGGGGGATCAAAATGTAGCTTAAAAATCAAGAATCTGAAAATATGCTCAGTTTTGTTTAATAACCAATTATCTTTGGTTTGATGTGATGGGTCACATGTGCCATCGGGTAGAAAGACTGAATGTTGGTATCTGATATTTTAATCAGTTTATATTTTTTACTTAGCCCCAAAATACACCAACTTATCACAGAATAAAAGCTTCCATCATCTGAATGTCAGTAAGTGTATTCAGATGTTGATCAAATATCAGCATTTTAATCACCAACCTGAGCAATGAAACTAATTTAATCCATTTCTTTTCATTTGATTAATTAAATAAAAAGGTAGTGGGAGAGTAAGAAATATTCCTGCCATCTATAGCATTCTGTATTATCTATGAACAAACTTAGTTAAACATTCAAGCAGTTTCCTAACTAATGAAGTGACAGTTTAATAAGTAATTGTTGTGCATCTTTTGTCTGAATACAATCAGCAGCTCAGAGACGTATAATGAAAGTGTGTGGTATCAGAGGTCACCGTCTGCAGCCGGAGGGAAACAATGTCACTAATTCATATTAATGATCTCGGGTCAGCAGCCATGTAACTATTACATTCTGCACATTAGACCACACTTTGCCCATGTTCTCTTTTAAAGCCTGTTTGCATGCATAATGACACATTTGAATAAGAGGTCATCTTTTATTAATGCTGTCATTTATATTTATAAGTGATGCGCTTTCGGAGCAGAGACGGTCCCGTCTCTGAGGATGAGGGCCGACATTCGAGTCTGAATACAGAACGCTGGACGCTCCCGAAGTTCAAGGAGATAAAAATCACAGCGCGATCTTTACCAAAGAGTTTAATTCCCAACAAGCCGTGTGCATAAACTGGAGACCGGGTTTAGTGCTGTGGTTTTAAAAATGTCTGATCCAATCTGTAAACACTTAGTGCTGTCCAGTGATGGAGTAAAAGTTTATATAACTCTGAAAAAGGTGGGACTAAAAACATCCCATGCAGTCGTCTCAGCGCCTGAAGGATTCAGAGGAGAGAGGAAATTTTGTGCGAAGGACCGAGACGGAAATCTATCTGCTTCCATTGTATTTCTGCCAGGCTCTGTCCCACTTCATTCATCGCAAAGCACACCTGCACACCCAGAAGGGATCGGGATGAAGAGACGACGAGTTAAAGTTATTTATTTACTGTCTGTCAGCTGAAAAAGAGCATCGGGGAAAAGTGACGGGACTTTTCAGTGTCGACTGTCACTAAATCTTCTTCATTCAGGTTGTTGAAGCAAACCTGGTCCCATTCTTCTGTTTAACTGTGTCTGAGCTAAAATACTTTATTTTTAAACACAAGTAATAACTGAAAAATCCCTCCAAATAAACTGAAAGTCCTTCACTTACCAAGAGAGCAAACAAAGGAAGACTGTTCTCGAGTCTGGAACCTTCAGCAGAGAACCCGCAGAGTCTCCTCATGTTCCCAAGACCAGAAGACCTCAGGGTCCAGAAGGAAAGTAAAAAGGTTCAGTAGTGTAAGCTGGAGGCAATATGCTTTATTGGTTTATAAACCAAAAGCAGGATTTTTGATTGAATCCTGGGTATTGCAGTAAGTCCGAGTAGAGAGATGAGAAACGGTGAAATGAGAACGAAACAAGGTTTTGAGTTTTGGACCAACTGTAGACGAGGGAGGGGGTCTTGGTAACAACAAGTTGTCATGGCAACATATTTCATTTGTTAATTAATCATAAATAATAGTCATGAAGACAACACATTGCATTTATGGTATTTAATAATATTATATTGTTTATTTGTCGTATGAAGGTTAACAATGCAATAATAAAATGTTCCAAATGAGAAAAACTGATTCACCTCAATAAGAAAAGAAAAAAACATACTAAAGCATGTAATGGGGTACAAAATAAAAGTACCAAAAAGTGAAAAAAATATATATTTACAAGGTCCAAAAGAAACATAGTAAAGGACAACATGGTATAATGTAACAGTGCAAGTACAAAGTAAGATGGATTAGTATAAATAAGCACTTCACAGGTAGTAATATTAGCTTAAATGTACATGGTACATACTGTACAGAACATTGTTATATACAGGTAGTGAGTAACGTTGAGATTAATTGACTTATAAGGTAGTGACATACATGATACAGCCACATAGTGCAGCAGCAATAAACATATGAAGTGTGTAATATGTTGCAAGAGGGACCCAGAAACTCAGCCACTCACAGGAGTGAACATATAAGATTTATTTTAAAGTTCTATCAGGAGGCAAAGTCCGGTGGGACAACAGAAACCTATAGAGCTTGATCACAGGGGAAGAAGGAGTTGCAGATGCTGCGATAACGTCACTGCTGAGTGAGCCTGGAAGGTCTGACAAAACCTTCTCTTCAGAGGAAGGAGCTTCATTCTAAGGTTGTGGTAAAAAACAGGAGCATGGGTCATTCATAAAAAAAGTTTGAAATGCAATACTTAACACAGGATACTTAACACAGGGGCTAGGCGAGAATTGGCGTTCAAGAGGCAGAGAGAGGGTCAAGGTCCAGATATCTGATGGCTAAAGTAATTCGGCAAGGGTGAGACCTTTGTGGTCAAGAAAATGGGTCAGGGATCAGAACAAGAAAGAGAATGCCGGATGCTTCAGTCACGAGACAATCAGACAATCTGACAAAGACTTGGCATGGATGGATCTCTTATAAAGAGCAGGCAACAGGTGCAGGGCATGAGCGCTCATTGTGATGGGGAAGTGGGCATGGCAAAGAGCGGATATCATGACAAGGTGTCACAGATGTGGCTTAGTGCAATGTTCTTGTCAACAGTTCAATATAATTTTTAAAAGTTTAGTAATCTGACAGCTTGTGCAGGGTAGTAGACGAAAGGGTCCTTGTTGTGCTGGGTGGGTGTGTCCTTAATGGTGCTGCATGCTTTACGCAGACACCGGCTGTGGTAAATGTTCCATCCACCCATTATCTTCTGCTTATTCCGAGGTCGGGTCTTGGGGGCCGCAGTTTGAACAGGGAGGCCCAGACATCTCTTTCCACTGTCACCTCTTCCAGCTCTTCTGGGAGAACTCGACGGTGTTCCCAAGCCAACCAAGAAACATAGTCTCTCCAGCGTATCCTGGGTCTTCCATGGGGTCTCCTCCCAGTCAGACATGCCCGAAGTGCTTCCCTAGAGAGGCACCCAGAGAGCATCCAGATGCCCGAACCACCTCAACTGGCTCCTCTTGACGTGGAAGAGTAACGGTTCTACTCTGAGTTTCTCCCTGCAGCTGCATGCTTCACGCAGACACCGGCTGTGGTAAATGTTGACTATGAATAAAGCTCAGTGTGATCCTGGGTTGTGTCCTGTGGAGCCGGTGCCTCTCCATGTTACCAATATGTATAGGTGTGTGTGTGCAAACTGGTAACAATTTTGTACCCATTTAGTGCACAATATTACTTGCCGGAAACAAAACGATGGTCTGAGGCGGGGCTTCTATTTCACCTGAACTCTGTTCAAGCTTTTAGAAAGAAGGAGATTCAGTCCACAATTTGAATTTACATTTGTTTTGTTCTGAAAACCGCAGTAAGTTGTAACTCAGGGACACAAATTCTAAAAATATACTTTGTTTCTTCAGGGTTTTTGTTCTGGATGAACAATCATTTTCCTGCTGAAATATCACACATAAGTGCCTCGCTCACTAAGTGCTTTATTGCGCTGCATTCTTCTCTCCTGGAAAGATTTTTTTTTTCAATCTCAGAAGTGGTCATTACGTCGCTGTTGTCTAAAAGAGAGGGCAAGCCAGCAGTAGCTGGAGAAAGTGTCTCGGTTGGGTTGAGTCTGTTTCATCCATCAGAAAGAGAAGATTGAAAAATGCTGCATGAAGTGTGATTACCGAGGGAGCAGACGAAAGGAAAGTGTGTGGAATATTGCGAGAAGGAAAGTTGGAAGCTGTTTGGAGCGTGAGTGGGAGTAGTGTGACATCGACAGCTTCCTCCCATCCCCGGCCACCACACAATGTGTGCACACGGTCACAGAAAGCTTCATTTGATCCATTCCTCTGTAAGACTTCAGCTTCAGTGAGACTTTCAGCTGAGTGCTACCTCACATGTGCACCCTGTCTGCGGCTGGTGCCGCCTGCGGTGGTTTCAGCTCCAAGCTCCTCTTATTAGTGCAGTTTTATTGAAGATGATCTTACACTCATGAATAAAGCTGCCATTTTCACACTTTCTGCCATGAAAATGCCCAGACTGTTACCTTGGCAGACCTGAAACATCCACAACTTTCAGCCTGAGAGACTTGTTGCTCTGATGTCGACTCTTATTTGGTAATAACTCTGAATGTGGTCATATTTGAGTGAAATTGGTGCTGCTGATTTTACTCGACTGTTATGAAAAGTCTAAATGTACATTTGGTGTGTAGGGTTTCCAGCTCTTCCTGCAGGTTCCTGAGTCCAGAGGTGGAGCCAACTACTCACAGCTGAGGGTCATCCCATTGACGAGCGCCAGGACTAGAAGAGGCTGCAGAAGAGCTTCCTTCCCTGCTGGAGCATTACGTACCTTCTGGTATTTCTGCATCTGCCTCCTTGTGTTAATCTTCTAGATTAAGTTAATCTTAACTTGTTGTTCTCCTCGAACAGAACCTGGTTCCTGAGCCTCCTGTCCTGAACCTCCACGGTGTCCTCGTGTCCTCAAACCCTGTGCCTGCCTGTGAGTTACAGACCTTCCTTGTGGATCTTCTCCAACTGCTCCTACGCCTCCCAACCACTTGCCTCCATGCTCCGCCTTGTGCTCCTTCCATTGGGACCTTCTCTAACCTGGATTCCCCAGCCTTCCTCTCTCTGCAGCCCACCCACCAACGTCCTGTAAGAAATCTACAACCTGCATTTTCTAACTGCTACACACAGCTTCTGACATCTCACATTCCCTTCCAGGGTTTCCCAGATGTTTCCACTGTATATAATACATTTAACCATTTCATTGTAAATAAATCGCTTTATATTCTGAAGGATTTTGAGTCTGCTGTTCTCAGTCCATTCACTCTGGGTAAACTCCATCATTATGACATAGTGTTGACTTCTTCAGCAGCCTTCATCCAGCAATAAAGGCTGTGTCTCACTGAGCTGCAACTTTTCAAATGAAATTGCAAAAAATACCTAAAAAAAAATCACTTGGAATCGCTCTGAATTTGTACTTACGACGTGACTTTTCAGACAGAATTTGGGCTGGTTCTACGATTGTGTACCATGGAGTTCCTCTTGGTGATGAGACAAGAATGAACAAATGGATCAACAAGCTTGACTTCAAACTTTGAATTCAGGAGCTACGGTTTAGTGAGATTGATGTCCTGGACTTGCAGACAATGATTGTTTTCTGGAATTTGTGATTAGATTCATTGTTTCAGGGGATAAAATAAGACTCTTTTCTTCTGCTCAGATAATCAGCCAGCACCTGCTGACGTCTGATATCTAAGTGCAACAGGAAAGTCTTTAATCTTCATTCAGTTCTGTGTCAAACGACTCTGCAGAATTTAAAAATGTGAATGGACTCGAGCTCCATATGGCCCGGATGAAAACACAACATCTGCATGATAATTCCTACAGAGGCTGCAGAAATCACCTTTTCTTTTGTTTTTGTTATTGATTGTAACGTCTCATGTGGAGGATCTGAGCAGGATGAATTCATTTTGACTCATTCAGACTTCTCACCACCAAACAAACACCAGAAGTAATAAAATAACTGCCTCTTGTGTTCATTGTCATCTCATCATGTAGTGAAACATTTTGAAGGAGTGTTGCATCAGGTTTGAAGGTTTTATTGATTTAATCATGGAGCTACTCACGAGACACAAACAGATCACACGTCTGCTTTTAAATAAACTTTACTTTGCATACAAGAAAACTAGAAAATTAGCTATTTTAGTTCCAGTTCAATGCGTTATAAAGTTTTAGTAGGCCCTGGACTGTCCTTTTCTGACATGTTTGCACAAAGATGTGTCCATAAATGTGGGTGTAGTGATAGCATGAGGTCATCACTTTATGGATACACTGCTACTACGCTCCACCCGGATGATAAACCATCACTATGGGCAGAAATTTGTGCCTCAGAAACTGAATTTGAATTGCTCAGACTGAATCCATCCATCCATTATCTTTACCCGCTTATTCCATTTTGGGTCACGGGGGTCGCTGGTGCCCATGTCCAGCAATCACTGTGCGAGGGGCGGGGTACACCCTGGACGGGTCGCAAGTCCATCACAGGGCCACATAGAGACAAACGAGACAAACAAACATTCACTCTCTCACTCACACCCAGGGACAATTTTAGAGTTACCAATCAGCCTAACATGCATGTTTTTGGTCTGTGGGAGGAAACTGGAACACCTGGAGAAAAGCCACGCATGCACGGAGAGAACATGCAAACTCCACCCAGAAAGGTCCCTGGACCGTGATTTGAACCAGGGTAACCTGCTCCCCACTGAGAGGCAGCTTCTCTACCAGTTGTGCCACTGTGCTGTCGCACATGCACTATTAAACAGTAAAATATACAAAAACACTGACGGCCAAATATCTTAACAGAAAAGGTTGCACTCGGATTCAATGAGCATAAAGTTTCACCAGTTAAGATGAAACCAAAACTATGGAGTTGAAGAAATTGAAGATCTTGGGTTCTGATCAACGAGCGATCCAGTTTCCTAATGTAAAGTGTTTGCTCAACAACACAACACTGAACCTCCTCAGGTTTTAGAGAAGAGTTTCAGAGACCGTCGCCTTGAATGGGTCTGATCATTTTGGCTGCACGATGATGAGCCTCGCCACAAAAATGTGCTCTGTAATCAGTTTTAATTAGAGACACTGTGGCGTTGTGGAGCATCGTCACCATGATTGCACACAACCCGTCCAAACCCCAAATGAAACCCAGCAGAAGGTCTGCATATGTTTTTATCTTTTTAGATTTAGTGAGCATGACACATGAGTTGAATTTTTATTTTATTTTTTCTGGTGCATCAGCGTGGAGCTGAAGTGATCCACTCACATCTGACACGAATGTCACCGAATTTAACATCTCCAAAGCAGCGTTGAAGCCAACCAGATCAGTGGAAATTAATTTACACAGAAGGGTTCAGCCATGAATCCTTCAGGTCTATCATCTACCTGCACATTCACGGCTACAGCTCATGCGTTTTCACGAGTTTCCTTGAGCTTCAACCTTCCCGAGACGTCGTCTTCGATGAGATCACGGCAGCAGATGGGCGAGTCATCCACTCGATGCAAACAGGGTTATTTATAATGTGTCTGAGGGAGCAAATTCACACGAAAATATCACCCCTGAGAGCACCAAGAAATATGGTGTAAAGCAGAAAATAAAATCTTTCACCTTCTCAGAGATGTGTCGTACTCCACATGAGAGACGTCCTTCCCTGCAGAGAGGAGTTTGAAGATGCAGCCTCTAAAATAAACTGAGTGGTAAGGAGGGGGGGATAGCTTTCACGTGACCTTCGTGAGAGCCAAGCAGATTTGCCGCCATCTGTTTGTAGCTCTGACAATGATAGGAATTGAGTTTTTAATAAAGCAGTGGAGGCCAGGCAGTGCAGAGGCATCCAAACGAGAAGCAGCGCAAGCACGTCTGTTCCTATTACTCTGAGCCGGGAACAGTTTGTGCTTCACTTCATGTGTGTCACACTTTGTATGTGTTCATGAAGACATGGGAGCAGAGCTGGGTGCACACTGAATCTGCTCTGCGTCTGTGCGAGTGAGACAGGGACGCATTCTCAATCCACGGGAGTGTGGGAAGGTGGAAGATGAAAGAAACGAGGGAACCGTCTCCCAGAGTAGAAACGACAAACATCTCATCTCTGGAAGTCTCTTCATATCCTCAGAGTCATGTCTCATAAGATTTGCCTTCGCCAAAAACCAACAAAGCGCAGTTCATGACTCCACAGACTCAGTTTCTGTTATTTTACTCAAACCTCTTCAGTGACTGAGGTCACGAGTTTAAAGTTCGGGTTCGGACAGATTCATTCATGTTCAAACGTCACCATGAATCAGTGGTTTCCATTAATTTTATGAGCTGAAGTTCTTGCAAAAAGACAAATATGATGTCATTATTGCATCTGTTACATCATCATCATCATATTTGCACTCAGCTCTCTGCCAACTAGAGTAAAACTCATATATTCTGTAAGTTTAGATCGGGGGGTCCAGTCGTGGTTCTGGAAGGCCACCAGCCTGCATGTTTTAGATGTTCCTCCACTCCAACACACCTGATTATAATTCCACCACTGAATCAGGTGTAGTGAAACAGGGAAACGGATCAAACCTGTTGGATAGTGACCCTCCAGGACCAGGACTGGACCCCCTGGGTTCAGAAGATCAAACTTCTGTTCAAACGTCAGACTGACATCTGCCAGAGCCAAGACCCAGAGAGCAGCCGACAGAAGACGGACGTTCAGACGTGACCACAGAAGAACTGAACAAGAAGATGGTGCTGAACGCCGTATACACTCTGCTGCAGCGCCATGATGAAGAATGAAACGCCAGCGATGCTGTCTACCAGAAGCACGTGAACGTAAAACACCGAAGCCACGAGACTTAACTTTTTACTAAATTCACTTCAGTCTAAAAACACAGCACTGTGTCAAAAAGAAGAGCAAAGGCAAACATTAACATCATTGATTGTTTTATTTCTAACTGTCGTGTGCTGGTGTAGATTAGCTGTCATCCAGAACACTAAAAAAATTTATAAAATAAAATAAAATAGTCAAGCAACTGGACTCATATTCTGCAGCTGAAGACGTTCAGCTTCACATCGAGGAGCGTTCTCGATTCAAAACTGGAGGGTGGAAATCCAAATGGTTTTTATTCTCTTGTTTTTTATTTGAACAACACTGATGCATGCATTTCTTCTCATTTTAATTATTTATTTAAACAAAGTTAATTTTTATTTTTATTATAAGATTACAACAGTATTCAGGGGTTCCCAACCCTGGTCCTTGAGGAACACCATCCTGCATGTTTAGTTGTTTCTCTGCTCCGACACACCTGGTTTTAATTAATGGGTAATTAACAGGCTTCTGCAGAACATAAGGAAGTAATTAAATCACTCAAACAGATGTGATGGAGCAGAGAAACAACAAAAACATGCAGGATGGCATTCCTCAAGGACCATGGTTGGGAACCACTGTTTTTTTATGTAACTTTTACAGTGATACCCAGAGAGTATGGACTGAAGTGAGCAGGCTCCAAGACTTGGGAAGGTTAACATTGCTTTATTTACAGTGAAAACAAGTTCATCTACTCACAAGGAAGGATCAGGAACCCTAGAGGATCAGGAAAGAGGTCAAGCAGGTGTATCTTCAGGCGATGGTGAATAATTTATATTCCCCGCTTACAGAAGACATTATTGATCGCTGCATGGAATGAGGTTCCAGGAGGTTTCAGTTAGAAGGAAGGAGGTGCTAGCGGTGAGTCCAGGGTACAGCTGGCAGGAAGGCGGTAGAGACAGTTGAGGAGGTTGACCAGAATCTCAAAGTTTCCACAAGGAGTTGAGGAACAGAAGAATCACAGACAGGAGTCGAGGCTGTAACATGGAGAAAGTACAAAGTAAATCTTTACTTAATTCTAGAAATACAAAAATAACTAGAAGCATGAATGTAAGTAATGCTCCAGCAGTGAGTAGAGCACTTCTGCAGCTCCTGGTGTTCATCAGGGAAATGGACCGCAGGTGTGAATGATTGGCGCCATCTTGGAAACTCCAGAAGCTGCAACAAACACTGGACTCCCACACAATATTTGAGTTGGGTTTATGTTTAATTACATAAATCAAAAGTTCCGTTAAAACTGACGTGTTAAACGAGTTTCTCTTCTTGACCAAACTGCTCGTCGTGAGATTCCGAAGCAGCTTCCTGTTTCAGTCAGTAACGAACGTGCAAACAGAACTGCTCAGAAGGCTGAGGGGAGCAGGGTTTCTGTGACACTTCTCGCTGCTTAAACTGTAAAAAATAATAATAAAACGGATTAGTGGCGCTGTTTGACAGATACAGAGCAAAGTGAAACAACAGTATAAAACTCCAACGTGCCTAATGACTGCTGCGGCAGCATATGGTTCTGGATGCAGAGCTGAATATTCTACATCACAAAGAGCAGCCGGAGCATCTTTATTATGTCAGACGGTGGAAGATTAATAAGGTGGGGTTTTTCCACTGTAAATGACCCACTTAATGAGACCCTTGTTTTGTGGTTTCCTCCCCTGAAACCAACTGTGATGGTGCAGGAAACAAGTGCCAAAAACTCCCGTCTCTGCCAAATGAAACTGCCTTATTAATTCCAATTATACTGATCATTGAACACTCGAATGAAAAATGAAGACGTTTCAACTTGACTAATTGGCCCCAGGAGTGAGCGTATGTTGGTGTCTGCATGTGTGTTTGTGTATGTGAGGTGTGTGTGTGTGGGGGGGGGGGGGGGCAAAAAGACTTTTCAATTTGTAGATTTCGAAATAAAAATGATTTGTTGAGGAAAAAAAAAAGAAACAAGGAAATATGTGGTTCAGAGGCATGAGTTTGGTCACACACACACACATCTAAGTGTTGAACAAATTGCGCGGCTCATACCACAGAAGATGCTCAGGTGGGGAAGAGTTGGGCCATTAGAGGTGGGGTCGAAGGTGTGAAACCCCAGCTGGTCTTTTTGTCTCTCTCGTTGAACGTGTCCTTCAGTGAGAGCTCAAACCACATTTGTCTTTTTGTCCTGCTCTTACAAACATTTTTATTCCTTAACAACGACTCAGTCAAGTTGTTTAATCAGTTCGAACACAGCGTGACCCCCAACCGACCTGATTATATTTTCATTCAACCTTCATTTCTACAGGTTAGTCTCGATGAGCCTCGAGGACTCATTTACAAGAGTGACCTGTTTTTAACAAAGAACACAGATGACAAGACAATCATATAAAAAGCATTAAAAAAAATTAAAAGTAAACAGAATAAATTATATAAAAATGAAACAAAAACAGCTACATTATAAAGCGATGTAATATTCACCCTCACAATATTCACCCATTTCTTGCAGAGTTGTTCGTCTGCAGAGCAGGAGAGCCGGTCAGTTGGTCCCAAATCAAATTCCAGGGGTTGGTGGTTTTTAACAGCTGGGTACGATGTGGTTGCCACTTCACAGCTGTACACATAAAGCATGATCTTATCCCCTTGATTCTTTTTTACGTGCAGTGGCCCTGCCCAGAATCAAGCTGTGCTTTTATTTATGACTTCATCCTGACCCTGTTTTAAGCCAAATTTTTTACAGCGTTGTCTAACATGTTCTACATTGATGTGCGTGTCAGAGTGCACACACACAGGGTACAGATTCTCTCTGTAGGTGGGTTGAAACACACGAAATACAGAGAAAAAACAACGTAAACTACTCATGTTTTCACATGAGCACATCATGTCTCTTTACATTTCTTCTTCTGTTTCATGGATTCTGGTTTATGAGGCCAAACAACACTGATTGTTTTAATGGTAATCATAATCATAAGCCAAAGACAGCTGAGGCAGAGGGGTTCATTTCATACAGAAAACATTTGAATATGTAATGACTAAAACTTAAAAAAAAAAAATAATTCTTTATTTTATTTATTCTTTATTATTTTCAGCATTTAGCACCAGTTTGAGATGGAATAAGTCTGACTGAATGAAATCAAATGCAGACTGTAGAAACTGGAAAACCTTGGCAACTGTGTTATCTCGGCAATAAACGACTGTATCATCAGCATAGAGATGCACGTGTCAGGAATGCTTTGACCTACATTATTTATATAAACTGTAAAAAGAGTAGGTCCTAATACTGAGCCTTGTGGCACACCATTAGTGACCGTTAGGTAGATGAAGTACCGTTATGTCAAACACATTGCCTCCAATCTGAGAGATAGTTTGAGAACCAACCAGCCGTTGGTTGGTTAGGTGGTTTCATGTCCCAGAATTCACAGCTCTGGCACTTAAACCCAGAGTCTGACTCCAGTCGTCCATGGAAATGTTCTCTGAAGCTCCTGCACGTTGAGCGTTTTTAACAAACCTTGTTCAGTCTGAATAAAATAAATGAACTGTTGTGAGATCTGGTTTGACTTTGTATATGAGTAAACTGTTCCAGCTCCAGAAGCCTGAAAGCCACACGTTTTACTTCAGTCTCTCTGTAAAAAACATCATTTATATCAAGGCTGAACGCGTGACGTTTGCACTCGTGTGAGTGATTTCTTCTGAGAGTGCGTCTCAACAAGACGCTTGTGCAGAGACGTGGGGCGCAGACCCCACAGCTCGACACGCCACAGAGAGACCATTCACATGGAGCGAGAGGCAGGAAAAGTGTCTACCTGTTTATTTAGCTTCGGGGCTGGGACACAAAGTGAACCGCTCGGAAACGACACACATCCACACGTGCACATGGATAAATATACACACTCTGAATACATATACACACACGGAGCATTAAAAGCCTCAGCTGCACTCGGCTGGCGTCTCCACAAAGAGGCGTTTCACTTCTGCAGGTTTTAAATCCCATCAAAGTTCATCCTCACTTATTAATGAGTTATTACACTTTAGAGATAACGGATTAGAGCATTTTATTTAATAACAGGAACTATTACAGAACCATGAAGATCAGGAATCATGGGAACATTTGACACTGCTCTTTCTATCCCCCATCATGAAGCGAAGATGGGAAATGAAAAAACGTTTGTTTGCATAATGAACTGGTTATTTTGAAAAATTACCTTATCAGCTTCCATATTGGTGCGTGGCTACATCTAAATGTAAGAAATGTTTGGGTTGGGTTGACATGTACAAATCCAAGATGGCTACCCAAATCATTTGAGGAACTTCTGCTTTCTTTTCATATTACTTAAACGTATAGTTTCCTCAAATGATTGGGGTGGCCAAGGATTAATCTATGGGGGGCCGAGGCCACCATTGCCTCCCCCTGGCTCCTCCATTGCTCCTGGTGGTGATAAAATGTCTCCCTCCACTCTCCAGGATCCGTCGCTCTGCTCTGCCTTGAAAATAAAACAAAACCAAAAAAAAATCAATTTGTTTTTCTCCACTTTATAACTTCTACCCACCTGAACTTCTTGCATCAAATCTTGCCAAAAAAGCTCTTCATCATTTCATCGGAGCCTCGGTCTGTAGGCGCCGGTCCTCGTCCAACACCTGCTTGTGTGAACACCTGAAGAAGTAAATGGCAAATGGACTGTACTTATATAGCACCTTTCTAGGTGCTCAAGACACTCAAAGCACTTTACAACAACATGTGCTTCATTTACCCATTCATACAGGACTCTACTATAAAGACTAATCAGAGCTTTATCACATTCATACACTGATGGGACACACATCAGAGGCTATGAGGGGTTTAGTGCCTTGAAAACTTTAATTCTTCTTTTTTTCTGGGTGTAAATCGCTTTTTTCAGATGATTACTTCCTCAGGTATCGGATGCTGTGTAGCTGGAAGGATTTTTACTGAAACTTTTTACTTTTGGGCATTTGTTATGATATGTAACCATGGCAACAAGGTGTTTAAACAACTAGGAGCAGCTGATTAACATCTCAAAAGCTCAAATACCTCAGCTACAGCTCCAAATCCCAGAGTTGAAAAGGAGGCACCGTGGATGAATTCCCGTCAATCTGGTGGTGGTGCTCAAGTACCTGACTGTCGAGAGTCTGGAGCTGGTGAGAAACTTGGCTCGTGACAACGGGAGAACCGGGATCCTCCCCCGGCACCTTCAGCTGTCTGTCCATGGTGACGAGGAGATCTGCGGAATGCTGCGAGGAGTGACCATCGCTCAGGGAGGAATTCTGCTCAGCAGTCGGGCAGTCCTGCTGCCCAGGAGGACTGAGAGGCCCGCCAGATCTGACAGCAAGCTGGATCATGGTGAGCAGATCAGTATTAGGCCAGATTCTTCAGATTCACTGCAGGAGATCCTTCCTGCCCACAGCTATCAGCACCTAACTGTTGAATGAACTCAGGATTGAGCTACGACGACGCTTTATTTCCCTTTGGAATCAATAAAGTATTTCTGAATTGAATCGAATGCTTTGAAGACCACCATAGGAAATCTTACTTTTCACTTCCTGTGTTTATTTGAATTTTGTATTGTCTCTGTGTGACGTCCGGTCTTTACAACATCTCTACGTTCCAGAATAAAAAAGGCTTGTGGATGTCTTGTGCTAGCTTTTTCTGTACAGAGACACATTTCATGTGATTTGTCCTGAAGTCTCCCAGCGTCCCTGCTCTCCGATGAGCATGTGTTGCATCTTGTTTACCTCCACGCGCCACCAGGAAGTTGAACAAATAATGGTTGAGTTTGACAGACAGAGTGGATAATAAACATTATTGCAACAATGATGAGGATCTTCCAGCTCTGCCATTATGATGATGACTCTGTTGTTCTTACAGCCGCAGACAGATAATCCTAAAGTCTGCTACAGTGTGGGGGTGTGTGGAATATGATTATAGGCTTTTATTCAAAACACAAATAAAGAGAAGAGACAGCCGAGCCAGAGGAGGAGGAGGTCAGCTCCAGCATTTAGCTGAACGACGACAGAGAAGCCAAACCAAGGAAATATTTGTGCAAATATGAGAACGTAAGCAGCTTTAATTCACTTCCTACACACAGAGATGGTAAAGCAAGGGTTAAATCCATTGAGTTGGTTGACAATGCTCTAACTCAACCCCCAGTCTTTACAGGACTCTGCTCCAGACCAGCTAACTTTAATGTTCACTGCAAGCCGTGACGCAGAAAAACAAAAACACGTTTGTTCTTAAATCACTTGTGGGTTAGACCCGTTGGAGCAGAACTCCAGCTGGACTCGAAGGTAAAATAAACTGATTCATCAAACCAAAAACACAACGCTGACGAGGCAGCAAGAGGTGAAAACACGGGAAAAGTCGAAGGGAAAACAAACGGGGATGACTGGTGGGTGCAGTGCACAGACGATGACCCCCACCTGGGGAGAGACGAGCTTTACTTTTTAAATTTACAACAGAATCAGGACACAAGAGGGAAGACGCACCTCGAACGCACTTTAACCAGAATACAAAGAAACATAACTAAAACAGGAAAATATATATTATTTTAAATGTTTTATGTAAATAAAGAACCACTTCTCCATGTTTAAAATATATATTTGAATTTAACTAAATAATTATTTCTTGTAATAATTTGTATTTTCCTGATGTATTTTCTTGGAATAAAGCCAGAAACAGGAAAGTAAAGTGCTTTTCCTGCTCTTTTTAACAAGAAAAATCTGTTTTGTTTCTGGGTTTTTTCAGTTATTTGTTGAATTATTTGAACATTTTCAACATAAACTTGAATCATCAAATCAGAACAAAAGGCCGTTTTAGTTACTGACACATTTTTCTACAAGACGAAACAAATCCAGAATTAAAATGTACTTCTAACTTTTTCTAAAAGACTCAAAAGTTGTTTCGTTTGTTGCTCTGACTGTGATGAACTCTGTTCTTTTAACGAGGGAAGAATCAGAATGAGGGCGTTTCCTGCTTGGACTCAGAGTTCCGGTCCAACACGTCCGTCCGCTCCGGCGTGGGTGTTGGACGGATCAGGTCGCTCTCCTTTCTCTCAGAGTTTCTCGTTCATCTCCTCCAGCAGCTGTTCAGACTGTGTCGAAGTGATGATGCAGCTCTGCCTCCTCTTCATGTTCTGCTCTCCTCAGCAACATTTTCTCCTCAGCATCCTCTTAGCTAACGCTGACAGGGAACAACTCTTCTTCGACATCCTTCCTCCACAGAAATCACTCACTGACATAATCAAAGCTCCATTTTGGATTTTTTAATTCTTTCTTATAATGACATTTTCACAGACAATGAATTTCACTCTCAGACGAACTTCTTATCCACCTTATTCCTGGAGGCTTTACTGTATTACGAGTACAACTTCCTGTCAGACAGGAAGTAGCAGTCAGCATTGGTTAACCATGGTGGAAGAGCACGGACCGTGGTTTATTTGAAAGTAATTTGCATTCAGTTTATCAGAAAAAACACTGTTTTTGTTTTGTTGACGTTTATTTAACAATCATAAAGTTGACTAAAACAGCCGTGCTGAGTTCAGGTACCTGTTGTGTTCAGGGCTGCATGAACAACCAGACCGGACTAAATCAGTGGCTACAACAACAGAGTTGTAACACAGACCCAAAGCAAAAAGAGTTCCTGTGAAAAGAGGAATAGTTTCCATGTCCTACCTGCAGACGAGGAATTAAGAAGAACGTGGCTGAAAAATGGGAACTTGAAGAGAAAACCCAAAACACTGTATGTGAGCTCATTTCACTTTGACAAACGGCCGACGGAGGAAAACCTGCATCCTACTTTGTGTCTGGACTACAATAAACCACCGGAGAAGAGACGCCGGATCCTCAGAAGTGTAGTAGTGTAGACGTGTGGAGGACAAAGCTTCACTGGATCGAAGGAGCGCTCCCTGCAGGTGTTTATAAAAACTCAAATGAGATAAGTTCAAAACACTCATGAGAACATGGTGACTGAGAGATCTGTCAGATTTTACTCCAGATGAACAACAAAGTCCATGCTCAATAATCCAGATATACAATCCAACATTCTTCAGTCAGGTCATCTGGACAGTTTCTTTTTTTGTGCTGAAACATTTCAACTTCAATCCAGAAGGCTTCATCAGTCAAGGAAACACACAACACAAAACTGATTCTTCCCCCAACAGCTCACTCTAAAGTGGAACAAACCAGTTATGTTGGTGCTAAGATGGTCTCTTTGGCACGCCCCCTCCTCCGTTGACAGTCGTGTCAAACTGGTTGAAAACAACAAAGTCCATGCTCAATAATGGTAAGCTGTTGGGGGAAGACTCAGTTTTGTGTTGTGTGTTTCCTTGACTGATGAAGCCTTCTGGATCAAAGGTGAAACGTTTCAGCACAAAAAAACGAAACTGTCCAGATACTCAAGATGAAGTTTTCAACTAATGAAATGAAACTGAGAAGCACCACAGATGGTTTTGGAGAGTCCCATGTGCATGAAACTCACCAATGAGTCTCCATCAACCTCAGACCAGAGACACTGTCCATCTGGATAAAATTCAAGTCATAAAGGCTTAAATCAATTCAATCTAGCCCCAAATCACAAGTTGTCTCAAGGCACTTTACAGGAACATTCACATACGTACTTTGTAGAAAAGACTATTAGTAAAGTTCTCTATCTATTCTCACTTTGTCGCAGTCTCCCATCCTGAGCAAGCACAAAGGAGACAGTGGAAATAAAAAACTCCCTTGAACAGGAAGAATCCTCCATCAGAACCAGGCTCAGGACAAGCGGTCATCTGCTTTGACCGGATGGTTTGAGAGGACAGGAAGGAGAGGCAAACAAACGCAGAACGGTAGGTCCAGATGTAGGTGCAGGTGTACCTGAAAGACAAAAACACATGTGAAGGATAGAAAAAAATACTCATTATAGTTTGTCAGTCGTGCATGAGTAGGTGGGGGCGGTGAGGATGTCTCATCCAAGGATGTTTGTGAAGCTTTAAACTCAAACTCAAATAAATGTGTGGGTCTAACCTTTGACCTTCAAGAGGGAGACTGATTTGCATGTGAGCTAAACTTGTACAAACCAGCTCATAAACTTGGAGCTCTGCAACTTTTGGTGAATTAAACAAAACTAGATGAGAAGTGAAACATCATAAAACAAGAAAAGACGTCCAGTTGCCTAAAAGAACACCATCTTAGGATAATTAATATTCAAAATAAATCAGCTGACGCTCGATCAAACCCGACTTGAGGACTGTGCTGTGCGCTGTGTTTTGAACAGCATGAGGATAAACAGTCATTTAAATCGCATTTAACCCTCGGCTGTATTTACCTGAACACAACGGGCCTTAAAGACAGACCCAGGTGGTCCGGTCCCTGTTTAGAGCAGCTCAGGCGGGCGCTGTGGGGGATTGTAAAAAGCCGAAAGAGATTGTTTACCAAAAACTGACACTTGAAAGATGAATTATTCATTCCTAATTGACTTCAGTCTGAATAATTTAGCTCAGGAGGAGGGCGGGTGGTGCTGGTGGAGGACTTTTCAGAGCTCGACCACGTGAAAACAGACAGGTGAGTGTGTGAGGAGAACCCCCCCCCACGTACACACACGGTCCAGCCGTCTGCTCATAACACGGCGGATTACAGCAGATCTGCAACAACGATGTGTCTCTTTCAGCTCGTTTGTATCAAGACGCCATGTTTGATCTGTTCGAGTTAGAAACTTCAGCTGTTTTACTCAAACCTGGCCAGCTGAAGTCCTCGAACATCAGCTGAGTTTAGGAGGTGATAACAGCGTCATCAAACTCGTTCTTTAAGAATAAACTTTGAGAAGTCGTCGACAACATTCATCTAAAATACTCCTTACTAACGTTGCTCTCTCTGAAAGTTGTGCTCAGATACCTCTTCTTCTTTCGGCTTTTATCTCTTCAGGTGTCTCCACAGCGAGCCATCCTCCTTATCTCACTCTGTCCTCTGTGTCCTCTGTCCTCACTTTGTTCTCACTCCAACTACCTCCATGTCCTCTCTAACTGCATCCATATATCTCCTCTATGTCTTTTTCCTGGCAGCTGCATTTCTAATATCCATCTACCAATATATCCACTGTCCCTCCTCTGGACATGTCCAAACCACAGTCCCTCCTCTGGACATGCCCAAACCACTGTCCCTCCTCTGGACATGTCCAAACCACTGTCCCTCCTCTGGACATGTCCAAACCATCTCAGTGTGTCCTCTCTAACTTCATCTCCCAGTTGTTCAACCTGTGTTGTACCTCTGATGATCTCATTCCTAATCTTCTCCATCCTTGTCACTCCTAAGGAGAACCTCAACATCTTCATTTCTGCTACTTCCAGTTCTGTCTCCTGTCTTTTTGTCCATGTCTCTGTCTCCAGACCAGACAACATAGCTGGTCTCACCACTGTCTTGTAAATGTTTCATTTGACCTTTGCTGACACCCTTTTGTCGTAAATTACCTACTCCTGAAACTTTTCTCCATCCACTCCATCCTGCCTGGACTCTCTTCTTCACCTGTTTACTCTCTTTGCTCTCAGATAAAATGCTTGTAAAAAAAAAAGTCCTAAAGTTTAAATAAGAGACATTTGACTAAAGTTAAAACTAGAAGAGCCTCGTTAAAACATGCGTATTTCATTACAGTCTTAGTAAATCTTACTTCTGCTCCAGTGGTTGGATGTTCTTCCATCAGAGGTGATGAGGACCTCGGCGCCGGTTCTTTGGGGAGTGGATCTGATCCTGGAGCTGTGGCACCCGGGACCGTTCAGGGAGGACATGGAGCCCTGGTGGACACAGCATCTGTGTTGGCTGCCTCATCAACATGGCTTCTCCAATGAGGAACTTCTCCTCACCACGGACTGCTCCCCACTGGACTGGTCTTCTCCAGTCATGTCGGTCCAGGTGTTCCCGGAGCCTAAGGTTTATCGCAGAACTCCTCAGAGAAGATTTCAGTGTCCTTATAGTGTTTTGGGGTGCTAGCTTGTCCTCGTTTGTTGGTTTTCAGTTCACCACAGAGGACTAGTTTTGGTGGTCTTGTGCAGGGTGTTCTGGTCTCACAGAAAGTCCATCTCAACTGCTCAGGTCCATTTTTTTTTTTACCTACTTTTCTGTTTGGGGGGGTCCCTGGACAGGTCATCAGTCCATCACATGCATGTATTTGTTTTGTGAAAGGAAACCAAATTATCTGGAGAGAAGACCCAGGTGTGCAGGAGGAGAACATTTAAAGTCCACACAGAAAGGCCTCAGGAGGAGTTGAATCTGTGGTGTGACAAAAAGCTGTTGTTCAACCACAGACCACCGAGCTACCACAGCCCTCTGTGTGGAGCGGAGAGCTGCCATCTGGGGTGCCAAGGGGAGCAGATGGTGGGGGTTAAGGGCCTTGCTCAAGGGTCCAGAGTGGGTCAAATGAGGGTGGAGGCAGGTCTGGGTGTTTCACCTTTCCCACCCACATTTTTATGTCGTCGGTCTGGGAAGTTGAACCAGCAACCTTCCGAACAGAGGCCCACCTGTCTAAATAAAGGTTGAATGAATGAATCTAAATCTGGCTTTGGAGGAGAAATCTTTAAGCTTCACTACAAAATATTTGCGAGCAACACGTTTGAATCACGGACGAAAATGTTGCAGTTTCACAATAATCCTGAAACGTGTAAAACGGTTGTATTATTGTGAAATTTGATGGAGTCGCAGCCAAAACAGGACGTTTATCGCTCCCTGCTGTTGTTGTGAGTTTATGGGTTGTGTTATAATAAGTATTTCTTATTTATAGACTTATCTAAGTGTCTTAGTTTTGTTCTTGTCTCTAAACGCCTTGTACTCCTGTTTGCCATACTTCCTGTTTTGTTTTGAAAGACTGTGCTTGGATGGGGTCAACTCTGTTGGGAGTTTTCAGGAACATATTGAAGTACTTTTATCTCTTTAAGGAAATAAATATAATGTTGTCACCTTTCAAAAAATAATGATGCGTCAAAGTGTTGGCTTTGTCTTCAGCAGATAACAGAAGACACAACACGAGCAGGAAGTTACCTGTTGGTGGTTCATCCACACAGTTCATTTACTCAGGACGAGTTTATTTTAAGTGAATCAGCTGCTCATCTTCAGCATCAAACACCTCCTTTGTAAATATACTCGGACTTCTTGGTGCACCACTTCACATCCTGGGGTATAAATGATGCAGACCCACGTGTCATGTCAGTCTTGGTGTTGTGTTTTTGTTGTTGTATAAAAGTGAAGACTCTTATGTGCATTTGGTTAAAGTAAACTCTGTATTTTGGTGGACATCTTGCCTTTTGCTTTGACGTTTATGTTTGAGGTCTCCACCTTTACTTCCACATTCCACAGCCCCACAAAATATGAGATATTTCAACTGAATGTCAGATTAGTTGAGAGAGAGACAAGAATGTACAGAGAGCTGTTATCTGGAAACATCAGAATTTTTTTTTATGTTCTGAAATACATTTAAGGCAGAAAAGAACCCCCGTCATCATTTCTTCTGTCCCCC
>NC_056510.1:5917969-5923847 GCF_014905685.2 Nematolebias whitei | reverse complement strand
CCCCCCCCCCCCCCCCCCCCTGCAGCCTGACCGGCACAGTGATGCCATTCAGAGACGAGGAAAGATGAGAGGGCGTGCTCCATCGACCGTGCTGGGACGACGTGAGACACCTTAGCTCTGTCTCTCTGTGAAAGTCGCCCGTCACAAAGAGGTTCCCACACACGAGGCATCGGGTTCAAGTCTCGCCCTCGCCTCCTCGCCTTTCACCATTCATCCTCATCTCTGATAAGGAGAGGGAGAGAAAGGGACCGAGGCAGAGGAGGGGACTTTTCAGAAGAGAGAAGGAGGCATTAGTGTAAAAAAAGAAGAACTACGATGAATGAAAGAAAAGGAGAGGCACTTGGAGGGAGAGAGGGAAGAATGGCAGAAATGATGGGAGCGATGAAAGGAGCGTGTGTAGAAGAGACGATTAGAGATTAGTGTGAAGGAGAGGAGGGGAGCGGGTGGAGAGGAGGAGAAAAGGAGTGTGAGAGAAGAAGAGATGAAAGGACAACAACAGATGCTGCTGGGGTCACATCATCTTATCAATTAACTTCTGAAGCAAAGTATTTGTACAAAAATAACAATAACTGTAACAGAAATAAAACTAAATTTAACATATTTATAAATTCTGAATACAATCTTCATTTCCCCATGAAAATAACAACAGACCAATAAAAAGTCCAGGTCCACAAACACACGCTCAATAAAGCAAAGAACATTTCTGCAGAAACTCAGAACGGTGCCTGAACTTCCAACGTCCATCAGCTTTCTTCTCCGAAGCCCAACAGAAGTTTGAGACTTGCTGGTAGTCATCTACGGAGCTTCGTGGAGGAGATAGGACAAGTTAAAAAGAGCCTTCACTTCCTGTACAATGGAGGTCAACGGGAGTTTGGGTGTGTGACCTCTGACCTCTGAGAGGAACCATTCGTCCTGCAGCAGAGACACGCTGGGTGAACGGCAGAGAAACTGTAGAAGAGTACGGTGGCCCTGAAGTTTCAACCACAACTACAAATAAAAAAAACACAACAGTATTTGAAAAAATGCAACAATTGAAAAAAAGATGTTATTACCTTTGAAAAAAAATTACATATGAAAAACCAACATTTGAAAAAACACAATTACATTTGAATAAAACACAATTACATTTGACAAAACACAACACTTGAAAAAAAAAATGCATTTAAAAAACACTGTTTTTTACATTTGAAATAACACATCTGGAAAAAAAACACACAATTACATTAGAAAAAACAGCATTTGAAAAAAAAACGTAATTAGATTTGAAAAAAATTACATAAAAAAACTACATTTCAAATAAAAAACTCAATTACATTAAAAAAACAATTACATTTGAAAAAGCAACATTTGTAAAAAAAAATGCAATTACATTAGAAAAAACATAATTACATTTGACAAAACACAACAAAAAAACTGTTTTTTTTTCATTTGAAATAACATATTTGGGAAAAAACACACAATTACATTAGAAAAAAAAAAACAGCATTTGAAAAACGTAATTAGATTTGAAAAAAATTATATAAAACACTACATTTGAAATAAAAAAACTCAATTACATTAAAAACAATTACATTTGAAAAAACTATTAAATTTGAAAAACCAACATTTGGAAAAAACGCTATTACATTGAAAAAAAACGTAATTACATTTGACAAAAAATTACATTTGTCAAAAACACAACAGTTAAAAAAAATATCCTCATGCATGCTCAATAATTATTAATTAATAAAAAAAAAAAATGCTATTAGATTTGAAGAAACACATTTTCATTAAGCGAAACCGAAAGAGGTGGGAGGTTTAAACACCCCATCGTCCAGTCAGCGATGCCTCATGTTTCCCACTTCCCACCTTTTCATTCAACCTTTATTTATACAGGTTAATCCCATTGAGCCTCGGGGACAAGAGAGATTTTTCCCACCTCATCCAGTTTTAATTAATGTAGTTGTGTTTTTGCAAATGTGGTTTGTTTTTTTCACATGTGTTTTAATTTGTAGTTGTGGTTTAAACTTCAGGGCCACCGTAGAAGAGCCACAGAGATTGTTGGAACAAAAAGTTTGTTTGCAAATTGCTGGAAAGTCTAATTGTCTGAAGTTAACATTAGCATGTTGTAAAGCTGCGGACCTACTACGGGACTTGTCAGAGTTTACCCACGATGCCCAGTCGGTGACGTGTGCAGAGGATGTAAAGACTCAGTGGTGCTCGGTGACTCCTCGGCCTCAGTTTGTGGTCAACTCCGTTAAGTTCACCTGTGGTTTTATAAAAAGTGTTAAAGATGTGAAAACAGCAGTTCAGCTGTGGAAAGTCCAAATGTCTGTGGCCTGTTTACACTCTGGCATCATGATGGTTCTGAAGTGAACTGGAGGTCCAAACAGTACTGGGTTTTTACACTATGTTCCTTTAAATCAACGTGTTTTGATGCATTTCGATTTGGGTTTTTCCTGAGAAGTAACAAATCAAAAATCATCTGGAAAATAAAGAATACGGAACAAACATTCATCCTGATGCTTCAGCGCAGAGGCGGACTGGCCATCGGGAGCGCCGGGACACTTCCCGGTGGCCTGGTTGCCGAGGAACGGGACTAAAGGCTCGGTTCGGGTCGCACGGACTTTATTATTTTAAATAAACAATTCACTTTTGCCTGGGCTCAGGTCTCACGCTGCACTGCAGCGACAGAGAAAGCCTGGCACATCCCCCGGCCGGGCCGGCCCCCTCCCTTCCTTTTCTGTGTGTCACAGAGCAGAGACACACACACACACATTGCGCCCGCCCCCCTCCCCGCCCTAGGACTCGCGCTCCCGACGGTGTTGGCGCGCGGTGCGTGCATCTCTGAGTTGTAGAATGGAGCAACAGAGACAGCCAAAGAAGAGGAAAGGTGGAGCAGAGAGAGAGAGGATAAAAAAGAGAAAAGCTCTGGCCGCGGATGCTGCTAAGTGCTATAAATTAATGTTTGTTCGTAATGGAGCAGGTAAGAGAAACACTTGTGTTGAAAAAATTGAACTCTGGCACAGTTTATCAGCACAGCTTAATATCCACATGCTAGCTTCACTTTGAGGGACCTAAGTGGGCCAAAACTGACTTAATATAACAAATGTTTTTAAGTTTTTACAAAGAATATTGCAAATTTTATAATATGGGTTAGGATCTGAAAAAAGTTTAATGTTGAAATGTCTAGGAATTCAGATTTTTTTGTATCTAAAAAAGTTAAGTCAGGTCCTCTGGACAAATAAAAAAAAAAACTTGTTGAAACTTTTGTCTTTAATCCAAAAAACTATAAGTTCAGTCTGAGGAGTTGCAACAAGCTCAGTTTCAAATAGCCTCTTCTCATAGTGGATCAACCAGTTTGTTGTTAACATCCAGAACTAGCTGTTAACATAAAGAAGACCTGCAGCCTAACAACCCCTAACAATGGTTTCTTTTCACAAAGATGGCTTCCTTTACTCCTCTCTCAAACCATAGTTCCTCTCTATCAAGGATGTGCACATCTTCATCCCTGAAAGTGACTGCTGGCCTGCAGATGAGTGTAAACTGCCGAGTCTTGGCCTGAAGATGTTGCTCTTCTGTGCTGGGCCAAAGAGCAACATCATCAGGCCAGGAGAACTCTGTGGTTTACACTCATCTGCAGGCCAGCAGTCACTTTCAGGGATGAAGATGTGCTCATCCTTGATAGAGAGAAGTGTTGGTTTGAGAGAGGAGTAAAGGAAGCCATCTTTGTGATGAGAACTCATCCATCATTAAACAGGGACAGAGGCCTCTGTGTCCAACTGTAGCCCTCTTACAATGCTGTTATTGCTGGTATCTCTCAGCCCCCTGTGAATAGCAAACAGCCTAGAGCACTAACGATCCATTGTTAGGCTGATGATGGTCCTCCTTTATCATGTTAACAGCTAGTTCTGGATGTCAGCAACAAACTGGTTGATCCACTATGAAAAGAGACTATTTGAAACCAAGTTTGTTGCAGCTTCTCAAACTGACAGTCTTTTGGATTAAAGACTAAACGTTTCAACAAGTTGTTTTTTTTTTTTAATCTGTCCAGAGGACCTGACTTAACTTTTTAGAATTTCTACCTGGATTATTGAGGATATTTTGTGTATACCCTTCATTACTCCAATAAATTATCTGAATATTAAAATCCTTGTATTACAATATTTTATTTAAACTTTATTTTACCAGGTAAAGTTCCGTTGAGATTAAGACCTTTTTTTTTGTTATATGAATAGCCAATACATATAAATAGTCAATAAGTGAAAACTCAGTTAGACGTGTGCAAACAACATGCATTCAAAGTGCGCTCAATTGAACTCAGTCTTGGTGGTTTGCGTTAATCAGGTGGTGGTGGCCTGGGATGGTATCAAAATTCCCGGCCTGGATTATTGTCCCAGTCCGCCCCTGCTTCAGCGTGTTGCCGTCGTTAGTTACCAGCACCTCCTGTGATTTGGACCTGTGCAGAAATCCAGAGCGTACTGGAGGGAGGCTGAAATGATTCATTGGAAAAGACGATAAGAGCCGCGTATTGATGTGACTCTGAGGGGATTTCTGTCTGCAGAAAATCAAACAAACCATTAAGAGCTTCTAACGGAGCGACGGTGGACGTCACCGACGGTGCTGCAGGAGGCGGCACCTCCACCTCCAAAGACACAGTGTGGATCGTTCAGGTCAGGAGGAAGATTTTCCTGCATGTTTTTCTCCTGACAGCATTTCAAACTGTTCAGGACCAGGATTTATACATTTCCCCTCAAAAGGGCTGCGGCTTTGGTTCTGTAATTGTCTTGGAACCCAATTAATTAAAGTCTTGTAGAATGAGGCTCTGCTATGAAAATAAACTGCACTCTGCTCTGAAGGTCACGCTTTGCTGGTTTTAGTGAAAAATATTGCTGAGTAATGCTAACCACTCGATGGGGTTTGGTGCTGCAGGAAGCGGGTCAGAATGATGGAGAACCCAGCTGCTCATGGGTTCAGGCTCATCGTCGCAACAAATACACATGCGAGACGCTCTTTATCAGATTGGTGGTTCTAAAAGAAGCCTCTGTCGGCCCACCTTTTTCCCATAATGCATCCTGGTCTTGTCTCTTCCACTGATGTGAGCATGTCGAACATCCCACAGGGGTTCAGACCCAACATTGTAGCCATCACCAACGGGTTCTTCTTGAAGTCGCTCCAAGCCTTTCAATGTTTATTCAGTTTCTTCTAAATCTGAACTTTATAGAACAGAAGGATCGTTTCATAAAACACAACAAAACTCATGGTTTCTCTTCACCAGTTAAAGCTCATAAAGTCGTGGAGGATTATTTGACCAACACAAGTCTTTATTTTTTACAGAAATAAACCAGAACTGTACGTAGGTCGCGCACTGATCCATTATACACATTTTCTTGTTGTTTAAATTCCTCATTGGATGTGAACATGTAACATTCATCTCCAGCCTTTTTGGGTGTGTGTGTTTGTAAACAGCTCCAGGTCGTGATATGCCCAGGTGTATTATTTTAATTTTTAATGTATGTCCTCATCCTGTGATTCAGCCTCTTATCCTAACCAAATATTAACCAGATGAGCAGATTGTTATGGTCATTAAAATTATTATGGATGGATGGATGATGGATGGATGGATGGATGGATGGATGGATGGATGGATGGATGGATGGATGGATGGATGGATGGATGGATGGATGGATGGATGGATGGTTGGATGAATGGATGGATGATGAATGATGGATAGATGGATGTATGATGAATGATGGATGGGTGGGTGGATGGATGGATGGATGGATGGATGGATGGATGGATGGATGGATGGATGGATGGGTGGATGGATGGATGGATGGATGGATGGATGGATGGATGGATGGATGGATGGATGGGTGGATGAATGAATGGATGGATG
>NC_056510.1:5892027-5907969 GCF_014905685.2 Nematolebias whitei | reverse complement strand
CATACATACATACATACATACATACATACATACATACATACATACATCTATACATACATACATACATACATCTATACATACATACATACATACATCTATACATCTATACATACATCTATACATACATCTATACATCTATACATACATCTATACATCTATACATACATCTATACATCTATACATACATCTATACATCTATACATGCATCTATACATACATACATACACCTATACATCTATACATCTATACATACATCTATACATACATCTATACATCTATACATACATCTATACATACATCTATACATCTATACATACATCTATACATCTATACATACATCTATACATCTATACATGCATCTATACATACATACATACATACACCTATACATCTATACATCTATACATCTATACATCTATACATCTATCTATACATCTATACATCTATACATCTATCTACCAGCTTACAATTGCTAACACTTGCTGACATCAGATAACTCCAGATACAGTAGTATTAAATTAAACTAGCTTACACCAGCCAATATTAACATAACATGTTATGTAACATATTTTAGTGTAACCATGTTGGTTTGGTTTTTTACATTTGTTTATTTGAAATTGTTTACTATTTAAAATTGTTTACTATGTGTTTACTATTCTTCCCACCGAGGAAGTCTGCGGACCTATCAGAGGGACCCGGCTGAATAAACATCGTGTCATCCTTTCAAGACTTTTGGATACTCTCTCTGGCGCTGTCCTAGGTCGACCTCAGCACCCGCGAGAGTGTACAGAGCTCACCAGAGGGAACTGACTGATTATAACCATTCTTATCAGAACTCCTTCAGTGCCTCTGGAGCGTCCTTGGACACGCTCACCGCTCTTGTCGTCTCCCCTCCACTGCGGAATGTCTGCATCACTATATGCTTATGTGCGGAGTGTTTTTTTCAATCTCAGGCTATTTCTCCTCAGCCAAGGAGTGACAGTTTGATAGGATTTTTTTTTTTGCCTCCAAATCCTATACATGTGTCACTTTCATTACTTTTTGTCTGTCTAAACAGGTCTCACATGTAAATGAGTCTTTGAGACTCAGTGTTATTTATGTATATAAATAAAGGTCGAATTAATGAATTTCTGATACCTGTTTACTTCTTAATTAATATTATTATTATTACATTTTCAGTTAAAACTTATTTACTTTTTCTTGAAACTAGTTTTGAGTTTTTACTCCAAACTTGCTCATGTTTGTCTGACGTTTTATTGGGCGTTGCTTTGCCGTTTGTGAGGAGGAAACAATCAAAACGAGAACAATTCATAAAATGTTTTTCAGCGTGTCTCCTCCCTGCACAGACGAGGATAATCTTCCTGTCTGTGGAGAGTTGAAACTGCTCTAACGTCCATATTAGCTGACACAACGTGGGTGTATGAAAGCTGCTAAGTTGCTAGAGCTCTGTTAGTGGGGTAACGGAGGAAGACTGTTCCTATGGCAACAACACAAATGCTCCCAAACACACACACACACTTACATACACATACACACACAGTTGGATCTAATTAGCCAGAAAGCTGACAATGAGATGCTAACGCTGCTAATGGCTGGATGCATTTTGTGGAAGCATCTTCTTGTTGATCCACCTCCTGTTTTTGTTCTCGTCTCGGCCGTGTGCTCCTCTGCTCCATGTCAACCTGAGTCCTCCATGGTGGTAAACATGAACGTTAAGTGAGCCTTTTAGAAAGTCTTAAGAGCCAGAATATCATTCTGAGGACCTGAGCTGATGGATGCCAAAGGGACTACTTCCAATCTTCACACCGTAGGCTGCTGTAGTACTTCAGCAGACCTGGAAGGTCCATTACCGGTAGTTTCTGAGATAAGAGGGAAAATGTCACACTCTGGGACAAAAACTTAAAACGTTTTACAATTTTTTCAACAGGTGAAAACTGAGAAGCGTATTCCTGGAGAAAATGTGGAAGTTTTTAATAAAATGGAGAAGTCTTTGGATTTCTCAGGGTTAAATCTGAATATTTTGGTTTATCTTTTCCATGGCTGTTCTTCACAAAGCACAACGCTGAAAAAAAAAAAGCTACTGTTCAGGTTGTTTTAAGGTGTTTTTTCTGTGTTTTATCAACTGGAATCAGAGCGAGTTTAAGGTGGAGAATCGGGGAGGATTTCCGATCAGAAAAGCAGGCTAACATCTGCTCACAGCATTTCCAGCAGACCACTCAAACAGCTGTAGACCGTCACATCTGATGGCCCATTAGGTTTCAAACTGCCCGAGTTTAAAACATCAACAAGATCAAATTAATCCAATGAGTCTGAGCTGTTTTAAGGTTTACTGTAATTTGGATGGAGAAGAATTTCTCTTGAAATGAACTCATCCATGGAAACCTCTTCTGGATCGGAGGTTGTTGCCATTCTGATTTATGGGTTGTTGTTTTTTTTTAAGCACAAAGCAACTTTAGCTTTGATTTATGTCAGTTTTTAGTTCATCTGGATGATCACATGTAAATGTGATAACCAGTTTTTACTCTTCAATCCCCTGAAACAAATATCCTTTATGTCCAAACATTGACATCTTACCTGTTCGTTCTGTTCATTTCTACTGTTGCTGGTTCTGCAGATTTGTTTGGGAAATGATTCTTCTTCTTTCACTTTTCCCTCTTTGTTGGTCTCCACAGCGAGTCATCCTCCTCATCTCACTCTGTCCTCTGCATCCTCACTCCTTCTACCTCCATGTCCTCTCTAACTGCATCAATCTCCTCTTTGTCTTTTTCCTGCCAGCTGAAGTTCTAACATTCTTCTACCAATTTACCCACTGTCCCTCCTCTGGACAAGTCCAAATCACCGTCCCTCCTCTGGACATCTCTAAACCACTGTCCCTCCTCTGGACATGTCTAAACCACTGTCCCTCCTCTGGACAAGTCCAAACCACTGTCCCTCCTCTGGACATGTCCAAACCATCTCAGTCTGGTCTCTCTAACTTTATCTCCCAGTTGTTCAACCTGTGCTGTACCTCTGATTATCTCATTCCTAATCTTCTCCATCCTCATCAATCCTAAGGAGAATCTCAACATCTTCATTTCTGCCACTTCCAGTTCTGTCTCCTGTCTTTTTGTCCATGTCTCTGTCTCCAGACCATACAACAGAGCTGGTCTCACCACTGTCTTGTAAACTTTTCCTTTGACCTTTGCTGACACCCTTTTGTTACAAATCACTCCTGAAACTTTTCTCCATCATTCCATCCTGCCTGGACTCTCTTCTTCACCTCTTCACCACACTCCCCATTTTCCTGGACAGTGGACCCCAAGTACTTGAAGTCCTGCACCTTTGTGACTTCTGCTCCTTGTAGCCTCACTCTTCCACCTCCTCCCTCTCATTCACACACATGTACTCTGTCTTACTACAACTGATTTTCATTCCTCTTCTTTCAAGTGCATACCTCTATCTCTCCAAGTTCTCTTCCACCTGTTCCTTGTTCTCACCATAGATCACAATATCATCTGCAAATATTCAAGTCCTTGGAGATTCCTGCCTGACCTCATTTGTTAGTCAGTCCATCACCAGAGCAAAAAAGAAGGGGCTCAGAGCCGACCCTTGATGCACTCCCACCTCCACCTTGAAGCTCTGTCACTTCTACAGCACATCTCACAGCTTTTGAGACAAAACATTTATCTTTTGTTTGGAAAATGATTATTTCCCATAATGAAATGTCAGCAGTGAGTTCAGATGAAGACTGTGACCGTTGTGCATCAACTGTGAGCAGCATGTGTCCAAAATGTCTGCAAACGATTGTCCGGGTGCTCAGTGTCCAGAGCCTCACTCTCCAGTTGCTGAGCCCTTCAACATGTTCTGAAACATTTACAAGACAATTCTGGGTTAAATAGAGTTTGTGTTGACATCTGGAGCCCGGCTAAAAGTGTTTTCAATTCTGTTTTCCAGAGTGAGGACGTGAGAGAAGTGGGAGATAAATTTGGGAGGGTTTGATGATATTTCAACTTGATTGGAGACATTTTGGAGCGGAAACCAGAACTAACCTGCACCAACATGAAAATAAAACCACAAACACTTTGAGACGTATCCAACAAAGTTGAGTCAGGTCCTCTGGATGGTTTCTTTGTGTTGAAACATTTCATCTTTCATCCAAAAGGACTTCATCAGTCTGAGGAGCCATGACAAGCTCAGTCCCATTTAGCACACTCAGATAATGGGCCAACCAGTTTGATGATTATAAGATGGTTTCTGGAGTCCACCCTCTCCCCTGTCGACTCCTCTGAGGCAGCCATGGCCAAAGTGGTTCAAAACATCAAAGTTCATTCTCAATAATCCAGGTAAAAAAATCCAACCAAGTTAAGTCAGGTCCAGCTTTAATGTGGCCCAAACTGCAGCGTGTACCCCCACAAGTTTTATACTGAAACGACTTGGCACCGTTATGTGCTAATGATTTTAATGGTGTATCAAGTTACCACGGCGATGTAATTTACAAATAAAGATTTCATTTTTCTCATTGAAACAAACTATAAATCAGCAGATTTTAGAGACATTAAGATGAAAGTTGGTGTGGTAGTAGCTGAGAGTGACCCCCAACACATTGTACTGTCAAATCAACAATTTAAAAAGGCTGTCCCCTACAAAGTTTCTACAGGAACTTTCTAGTTACTTTTCTAAAACAAAGCAGACAAATTTACACATTTATCTTAAGGGTCAGATACTGAACATCACAGGTTCATCATAGAGCTGATACCAAGCTGAATCTTGGGTTTTCCTGAGCTCAACATGAACCTAAACTGAGTTGTTTTTTCCATAATCCACTCAGAACAGCTCTACAGAAAGAGAAAGGAGCTGTGTCATCTTCAGTGGAGAGCAACAACGCAACAAACACAGAGATCTGAAATAGATGTGAACAAAAATGATGTCATTGAGCACTCAGCCTCTCTCCTGAAGCAAATACGAGATTTAATCACCGAACGTGACTCATCTGAACAGAAAGTGCTCTTCGGTGATGGTGAGAGAAAAACTCACACGGAGGCTCTGTGAACAGGAAGAACTGGCGGTCCTACAGGTCACCACACTGGGCTTTTCTCTTGTTTGGTACTTTGGCATCATTTACTGCCTGTGTCGTCTTATTTGTTTACTTGTATTCAGTATGTTTCAGTGGTAGACTGATTCTAGGAGTTCCTGCCTGGTGGAAACCAGCTTAAAGTTATTGCTTCTTTATTTCCTGAACCTGAAGGACAGAAACTGGCGCGTTTTTGTGCGGTCGCTGGTAAAGTTGACATTTTTCAGTTCTCCTTTTACCTCCTCATCACTCGTCTGTCCCTTATTTACTAATCAGCCCAGCTGCACTCACTCTGCCATCACGCCCATTAACTCCCAGCACTTCTTCTCTCTGTGTCTCGACCTGCTGTTCAGTTCTGCTTCCTTGTGATGGCTTCTTAAAGCTTCGTAAACCTCCAACCAGTTGTGCTGGACAACTGTTCATTTCTCGAAGCTCTCTGGGCTCAGTAGTTCCCCGTCTGCTCAGTAAGAATGTCCGTCAACATCCTCATAAGTATAAATTGTCTGATATTTTATTTTGTTAGTTTGTAAGAATTAGCATCAACACATATAATTAATATTCTAATGAAGTTTGTTAGGGTTGTAATGTAGTTGTGTAGCTGAAATTAATGGAATTGGACTGAACACAAACAGTTTTTAGAGAACTTCTCCTGTTTTGTTGGCATTACATAGCTGGGTATAAAAATTTAAGATAATTATTAAAAGTGATTGAACAGTTTTAAGTCAGACCTCAGAATGTTTGACTCATTTATGTTCTGTTGGACCCAAACGGTGCTGTCAGCTGTTCGTGTTTTACGTTGTCCCAATGCGCTCGTGCTGCATAGTTTTTGTTTGTTGTCGACCTTTTATATTAGTTGATTTTTTGTTGTTGTTGACTTGTTAGCCTTTTTGTTATTGTCATTAAAGTTTTTACTTTGCTTCCTCTGGCTCATCAGCCGTGCTTGTGGTGCTCACTGGGCACAGATGAGACACAACTTTGTAAAAGATGAAACTTGTGGTAGCGGTACACAAAAACACCTTCCACGATGTTTATCTAAAAAATGATGCAGAAAAACTGGTCCGTGCATTTGTCACGTCTAAACTGGACTATTGCAATGGTTTATAATCTGGGTGTCCAAATACTTCTTTAAAACGTCTTCAGTTGATCCAAAATGCTGCTGCCAGAGTCTTAACTGGAGTTACTGGGAGAGATCATGTCTCTCCATTTTTAGCTTCTCTCCACTGGCTCCCTGTCAAATCCAGAATTGAATTCAAAATCTTACTTCTAACCTACAAAGCCCTCAACAACCTAGCTCCATCTTATATTACAGATCTTATTGTTCCATATTTTCCTAATAGAGCACTTTGTTCTCAGACTGCAGGTTTACTTGTGGTTCCTAGAGTTTCCAAAAGCAGAATGGAGGAAGATCTTTCAGTTCTCAGGCTCCTCTCTTGTGGAACCAACTTCCAGTTTCTGTCCATGAGGCTGACACATTGTCCAGTTTACCTTTTTGATAAATCCTATAGTTAGGGTTGGCTTGTTATGCTTCTTTAGGTTCAGACTACTAGAGGACAAAATGACCTCATTTCCTTAAATGAATTGTTAAAATTGAATCGTTTTCATTTGATACTATTTCTATCTTAACATTGTGTGTCTGTTCCTCTCAAACCCAGCCGGTTGAAGCAGATGGTCACTTGTCCTGAGCCTGGTTCTGCTAAAGGTTTCTTCCTCATGAGGGAGTTTTTCCTTTCCACTGTCGCCTTCATGCTTGCTCAAGATGAGAGTTCTGTGATGGAGTTAAACTCATAGCTGCTCCTCAGATTAATTATGTTAAATTATTATTTTTATATATGGATGTTTCTGTTCAGTGCCAGAGACGACGTCTGTTGTGACTTGGCTCTTTATAAAGAAACTGAACTGAATTGAATTAAACAACATGCTAGTTGTTAGCACTATCCATCCTGGGCTCCATGACTCAGGTGCTGCTGAACCTCCTCTGCTGACTCCTTCCAGTGATGAAGAGGAGCAGCTCCGCTCCAAGCTCCTCACTGAGTACCGCTACTTAAGGCAGAAACCGGCCGCCCTGAAAGAAGCTCGTTGTTCTGGTGCGGATCCAGGTTGGACTGTGGTTCCTTCACCTGCAGGGAGAAAAGGTGAGAAAAGGTGAGGTGTGAAGGTGTGGTCCTGGCCCGCTGCCTCCAGACCTTCAACTGGTTTTAGAGAACACAACAGGATGTTTGTAACGCTGATGAAACTGATCCGTTCTGTAAGATAGCTGAAGCTCACGCCCTGTTCTGCTTTATGGATTATCTCCATGTTCAAGAAAAAAAAGACAAATATTCTTCTTAAAATAAACACAATAATTATCATAAACTGGTGGAAAACAGGATCGGATTTCATTCCATGCACTTTATACTGTCGTAACTCAGCAGTGTGTTTTATGGAACTACTCCAAGAAAACAAATTTAGCAACAAGATACCTCAAAATCAGAGTGAACAAACGGCGCACAGCAGAGGAGGAAGATTTAATCAGCTTGTTGTTTGTGGATCCACATGAAGAACAGTTTGGACACATTTAAAGATGCGTTGTGACCTCAAATGTTAAGTAACACGAGAGAACGTGTTCAGTTATTTGCTGTAAAAATCAGTGTAACCATTTTCTTTTCAACACTAAAACCCTGATCTGTGAGCTGAGGACCAAAGCAGCTTTAGAAACTCCCACAGTGCTCCAGGGTTCATCTCTGCAGGCAACACTTCTCACATTACAAATAAAAACTCGTTTCTGCTCCCAGAAACTAACTTTCACATGTGCTCACCTTGTTGTCTCAGACGGCCTCCTTCCAGCTCTGCTCACAGCAGCCGAAGGTAAAACCGCTGCGGTGACATCACTCGGCTTCAGGGCAGCAACAATGAGCTTTATTCATGGCTGAATTTTTTAGCAAGGCTCTTGGCAGGTTTTTCCTGTCACCTCCTCGGAGCCAAGGCCAGTTGGCTTACATGTGGAGCCTCCATCTTCGCACCAAAACAGTCAGGGCGACTTGCGGGCCTCCGTCGGACCGAGCCGAGCCGAGGCCGCCTGCTCTGTTAGGAATTATGTTGTCTAAAGCACCTCACCTCTGACATTTTCCTTCTGTAATCCTCACAAAGAAAAAGTGCGATTGCTCGTTTTCTTGGAGCAGCCTTCGTACAGTAATAACCATAATTAACATGCCATTGTTGGTTATTTGGGTTTGATCGCCATGGCAACTGATTCACCTAAGCTTGCTGAAGGAGGCAGCTCTCCAGACCCCTGAGCAGCTGCACAGCAATCTGTGAGGAGGAAGAGGAGGGGCGAGAATAAAGGGAGGAATGTATGAAGGAGGAAGAATGTGTGACAGATTGGAGAAGAGAGAAAGAAAGGTAAAAAAAAGGGGGGGGGGGGGGGAATGAGGGATGGGGAAGATAAAAACCATACCAAACTGGAAGAAAGGCTAAAACGGGGAACAAGGAAAAGTCCTTCATGCATCATTCATGGTGATTAAAGAAGATGTTGCCTGCAGGGAGTCCACAGATCCTTCTGCACGATACACAAGCAGAAATCTAAGAAAACATTATTTTATATCTTCTCACATTAATCATGTTAAAGAAGGATAAGCGCACTATTAAAGATCAAAGATCCTAAACTATTCAAACATGTTGGATGAGATGGGGAGCGATGCAACGGAAACGCCGAACAGATTTCCAACCCGAGCCACAAAACAAGACAACGATCAAACCTTCGAGTTACACCAACACAAACCGTGGTCTTTTCTTTGTGCTCCCAGCAGCGTCGCTCAGCTGCACAGAACAGAAACACTGAAAATCTAATATTTATGGTGAACATGCAGGTTTTATTGCAAAGTTTCAGTCTAAAAATGTCTGCTAAAATAAGAAATGGAGAAAGTTGTTGATATGCTCTTTTACAACTAAAACTTAACTGTAGATTTAAAAACCAGTTGAATAATTTTTCCCCATAAATAAATCATCTTTGAGGAATGTTGTGGACTCCTCACAGGTTTGTGTTTCAAGCTCATCTCTCAACAGACAGAAACGCCATGTAAAGATTCCTGAAGGAATGCATATCACCCGCCACCTTTCATGCCTCAGTTCCAAACTAAGATCACCTTGATGCAGCTGTGAAGACGGCCAGTGCACGGGTGCAAAATGGTCATGGAGTCACAAAGGTCACTGGGTACAAAGTTGGGGTTGAACTTGGTGAAGGGATGAACTGACCAGCACCAGAGGAGTTTCTTTCTCCTACAAGTTGGAATCCTTCAGATTCATTTTCTGCATTCGCTTCTGAAACTGAAGTCTCTTCAGCAGGAGTTGGACTGAGACCAAAGTTAGATATGGGGCGTGTCCTTCTGGTGTTTTTGATGATCTGATAGATTGACAGGTGACATGTTTCTATCTGGATCAATATTTCAGTTTCACAGAGTTCTGGATCAACATTAGGGCTGAACGATTTTGGAAAATATTCTAATTGCAATTTTTTTTCCTCACTATTGCGATTTAATATACGATTGTTTTTCAAAGTCTATTTCTCATGTATTTTTCAACAAACACGAGAAATAAATCATCTGTTTCAGTTGTTTTCAGCTCTGCTGAAATTCTGTTTCTGCATTTTTGTGTAGCTCCAGTTTAGCAACTTGGTTAAAGTATGTGCACGAGGGCATTCTGTACCGTTTATCCATTGTGTTTACCAAAGCTGTAACCCCAGACTTGGTCACTATATTAATGGGCATCATGTATTTCATTATGAACTCCGTTATTGCTCGAGTTATTTCCACGTGCCGTTTCGAATTATGTTAATACGGAGTAATACCATGATGATCTCAAAGCCCGAGAAGGAGTATAAGGATGAAGAAGGTCAGAGAGGTATGAGGGTGCGAGGCCGTTAATGCACTTGAATGTCAGCAGGAGAATTTTTAAATTGATTCTGACACAGGAAGCCAGTGAAGGGAGGACAGAACCGGAGTAATGTGCTCAAACCTGTGAGTTCCTGTTAGTAGCCAAGCTGCCGCATTTTGTACGAGCTGGAGACGTGAAAGTGAAGCCTGACTAACCCCAACATAAAGCGAGTTACAGTAGTCCAGCCGGGCTGTAATAAATGCATGGACTAGTTTTTCAAGGTCGGATCTGGACAGAATAGACTTAAGCTTTGCTATTTGCCTTAGCTGAAAGAAGCTTTTTTGTAGAACAGAGTTGATCTGTTTATTAAACTTAAAGTATGAGTCTAACACTACCCCGAGATTGGTAACCGACTGCTTTAGATGTGGCTGAAGGGATTGCAGGTTTATAGGATCAGTGACAGTGGTAGAGCTTGGGTTAAACACAATGACCTCAGTCTTCTGATCATTAAAACTCAAGAAGTTTGCAGCCATCCAAGTCTTGATGTCATCAAGACATTTTAGCAAAAGGTGGATGGAGCAGAAACTGTTTGGTTTTAAAGGCAGATAAATCTGAGAATCATCGGCGTAACAATGAAACAAAATACCATGTTTCCTCAGGATTGACCCCAAGGGGAGCAGATAGAATGAGAACAGAAGGGGTCCCAGAATGGAGCCTTGTGGGACCACACAGGAAAGAGGGACAGAAGCAGAAAAATGATTGTCAAAGTTAGCATGTATCGATAAGATGTATCGATCATTGTTGTACCGCGGCCCTCTGAGGCCCTGTTTTTAAATGAAACCGTAGCATTTCTGCTGCATTTGGACCCTTCGTGTTCACAAAAACAACAATAGTAATTTTCCACGAAACCAAAGTTTTTGAATCCAGGTCTCAGAGTGGAGGCTTTTGGAAACACACCCACTGAAGTGAAATCACATGTTCACATTACTGGCGGCTGCAGTGAATTTATTCTGCATGACTTGATGAAGAACAGGAGAAGGGTTGATGGCAGAGTGCTGTTTGTGCTGATCACCGAGTGACCCAATCTCTTCCTCGGTCCAAACAAACATTCTTGTGTTCAGCATTTTGGATGAAACGCCTGTGCACGTCATTGAAATACAAAAATCTCAGCGCCAGCCTGTGAGCTGGCACGGGAACTATCAGGGGTTCAACGAGAACTTTTACCACGTCAACATGCGACTTTGTTTTAATATCAGAAAATCCCTCACGTTTCCAGAGACCGTTGAGATCACTTGAATTCTAAACAAGTTGTTTTATTTGACACAAAGTCACAACAACAATCCTGAGAGCACAAAACATTTTTCATTTAATGTGCTTATCAATCTTTTTTAATGCACATATTTCAATCTTAATCTAATTTATCTCAGATTATTTAAATTTAAATGCCGCAATTTATTCCCAGAATTTGATCGACCTTTCTTAAAGTAAATAAACTGTGTGCTGTTTAAAGCCTATTGGACAGTTTTACTTGACTACATGTGGACAAGGATAAACAAAGCGATATGATGAACCCACAGGATGCATGGAACAAACAAACAAACAAACAAACAGATGAGCCTTGGGGTAGCCTCCGCTGCGTAGGCGTGGAGACGGACAGGAAGCGAGCCGAACCATTTCCATCTTTACATTCTGGGCCCTGCAGCTGCCAGGGGGGTTCACTCGGGCCGCAGGACGTCGTGAATAAATCATAAGCTCTCTGATCCGACCAAGAAGAACATTTATCTCACAATAAACAACACAACCACTCCTCCTCACTTCATCCTCTCATATCTTTGTGTACTCGTTAATTCTGTTTCACAGGATCACTTTGGCTCTGATGAGTTCCTCTCTGCACAAAGTCCAGTCCTCCGGCTCAGTCCTGCTGGACGGGGCCCAAAAGGACCACGCCTGTGCAGTGGATCATCACACATCTTCAATCAGCAAAACACAAAACAAAACAAATTGTAGAAACGTTTCGTCTTTCATCCGGAAGACTTCTTCAGTCTGAGGTGCTGTGTTCAGCTCAGTCTTATAAATAGCACCTTCTCAGAGTGGATCAACCAGTTTTGCTGCTGACGACCAAAACCAGCTGCTCACATGATCAAGGAGGACCATCAGTCTGACGGAGCCTGATGGTCCTAACACTAACCCATTTCCAGGTTGTCAGCAGTGACACATAACAAATGCAACACGTCAGCGGTGACGCATAATAGATGCAACGCATACAGCGAAGCGACGTATTTATGGATTTTGCCAAGTTATTAGACATATTTGGACTGATGCAACTTATAGGGCGGTGCAACATACGGTACCTGTGAAATACTTATTTATACACATTTATCCTACTTGCACCATTATATTCTACCATGTTGTTTACTATATTTATTTTGGACCTTGTAAATATTATATTCCTTTTTTCACTTTTTGGTACTTTATTTTGTACCCTTATTGCATGCTTTAGTATTTCATTTTTTCTTAGTGAGTCAAATCGTTTTTTCTCATCCTGAACACTTCATTGCATTGTTGACCTTGTGCTAACCTGCATATGACAAATAAACAACATAAGAAGAACAAAAATGAATATGTTAAACTCCTGATGACCTTTTGACAACAACAATCAACAAACTGACGTATTTTCCATATGCAGCATTATTTTAATGAGATGTTGTTCTAAAACGTACAAAACAAACTAAAGGACCAGTGTTTAAATAACATTTATTCATATAGCTTATGTAGCTTTATTTAAAACTGCTTCATGCCAATATGAAACATTTAAATTAATTTGTCTGAACTTCATAATCTGCTACGTAATAAAATTAACCTTTAAAAATAAATATCATGAGGTTCATGAAGCTGAGGAGCCGTTACTGAAGCATTTAGCTTGAAATAAACTCCTGTCAGTCATTAAGGATGGGTGATCATGTAACTGCATGTGTATCTCATGAACAAGGGACATATTTTCATGAAACAGAAAGCAATCATTGTATGTGCAACAGATTGACCTCCGTCAAATGCACAGACATTAGGCACCTATTTGGTGTGGTAGTAGCTGATGGTCACTCCTAACTCGGACTCTGAGCGCTAACAGATCATTTAAAACTTGGACATGAAATGTTGTGAGCAGCTAAAACTGAGGGCATTCAAAGTTTCAAGGTAAAAAGCTGAATGATTTATCTTCATTTAAAGATTTTTAAATGATCCAAAAACAAAAACATCTTAGTTGACACAAAGACTTCTTCTTTTTAGGTGTTCTCTGATGTCGTAGTGAAATCCTGCGAACACATTTAGCTATCGTGTAGTTTTTTTTAAAAATGTTTTTATTTCGTTGTCATTAGCTGCGATGAAGGCTACAAAGTGTTTTCATTTTGCGCAGCGCTGCTGAAAGCTTTGTGTTTATTAACGCCACCGACTTTTATGAAGAAAAATCATGTGAGCCTGGATTCTGTGCCATCAGGTCACAGTATATCTTTGTAAAACTGCATGCGCAATTAACGTTAACAAAATACAAGCATTGATTGGAACGGCTTCCATTTTCCTAGCCTTCGTTATTTATTTATGGCCCCCGTGTCTCAGTTTGTGTCTGTGCTGATGCTGCATGCAGAATGGAGTCAGATTAATGGAGGTGAGTAATCTTTTCATGTGTAAATGTGTTGATTTAAGCACAAACAGCATGAATTTCATTCCACCAACAGGAGGTTGAATAAGGGCACGTTGATTTGTCAAAGCTCAGCAATTAGTCGGAACAGAACGTTTACTTCATGGCTGCGCTCCTTTGGGGGATGATAATTCACTCTACATATGTACACCAGCACATGCATGCTTTCAGCTCACGTTTTATTCATTTATTTATTGTTTTTAACCAAGTCCAAATGGGCCGGCTGCCAGCTCCCTGAACCAGCGACGTCAGAGCGAGACACACGTGCACGTGGCTTCACGAGACGGTATTTAAGGCTTGGTGTCGTACCCTCCACCCTGACCACCCAGAGGGTCTAAATAACGACTGTCACGTAGGAGCTGCTTGCTGCAAAGCAACCAAGATGGAAAGGTAAAATATCGGGGGCGGGATCGTGCACGTCACAAGTTCATGAGACATGACCTTGTCTGACAAATACTTCTGACGATGGGGGCTTAGTGTAGCACACCAAAACACCGAGGGGTCTGTACAAACCAGGTGGTGATGAAAACCGTCCTGACTCAAAGTGCTTTTGAAAGCCAAGGCCGCGGGGTCAGAATACTGCAGCTAATATAATTAAAACAAGTTCACACAGGTCTGGGGCCCCCGGGCCCCGGGTCAGCCTCCCGTCCCAGGGAATGTCTCTATTCCAGGGCCACAGAGCAGAGTTATGGCTCCAGAAAGCACTCAGGGCCCCTTCAGGCTTCAGTTTAACCCAGACTCTGGGGTGTGAGGGGGGGTGGAAAGGTCCTGCATTTGGAGAGTAATGAGAGGCTCTGCAGGGGAAAGTGTTGTCACATTTAGCAGCCAGGAGGTTCCTCAGGATCAGAACGCTGTGGCTGACCCTTTGACCTGTGACCACGCAGATTAGTCCCAGGGGTCCGAGGATCAACACGGACATCAACCAGAGGACCGAAACTAAATGTTTCAGCGGTCCTTCGTTTTACAGTTATTCTGCTAAACTGTCAAGTTCATAGTGATGTCAACATGTCTATAAAACATGTTTTACAAGACGTAATGAGCTTTGCACAAAACAACTGGGACTTCTGCTTTAGGTCTGAAAAGCACAAAATCTCATATCAAACAGTCCTTACTACTTATAGCTTACATGTGCAGGGAGGAACTAATGAAAGCAAAACCAGAAGAAAAAACAGAGAGTCCAACGAGGGGGGTGCGGGGCTCTTAGACTGGACAACTGAGTGGGAGATGCTGCTGGAGGGGGCAGCTGCTGAGCCCAGCTAAAACCATTTTGGTGCCATGAGTCTCTTTCTTTATTAAAATGCTTTATAAAGTCTAGTTATGCATTTGAGAAAAGAACATTAATATACTTCCTGAGTTAAAAGCTTTTTGATGTGGAGGAACATCAGCTCAGTCTGAGGACCAGAGAAACTCAACTTTAGAGGACTGTCTGATGCATATCTGAGTAAAACACATTTAGAAAACTGAGAACTGTGCAGCAGAATGAAATAAAACTTCCAGTTTTACTTTTCTTAAAATGTTTTGTGAACATTTTTCAACCAACCCCCAGAGGACTCCTCAAGCAGAGGAGTTCCGAGTTGTTCCTGAGATATGGTGGGATGGACCAACAGGTTGGAGTTCAGCAAAATGGGGTCTGTTCTTGAGGGGTTGTGGGACGGACCAATGGGCCGGGATTTTTTTTTGAATGGTAGTGGGACGGACTGATGAAACCAGGGTCTCAACAGGTTGGAGTCCAACAGATTGGGATCTGTTCCTGAATGGTCCATTGGTCAGTCCCTCCCACAAACAGAATCTGTTCCTGAGAGATGGTGGGATGGACAAATGGACTGAGGTCTGTTCCTGAATGGTGGTGGGATGGACTGATGAGTCAGGGTCTACTCTTGAGAGATGGTGGGATGGACCAACAGGTTTGAGTCCCACAGATCCGAGTCTTTTCCTGAGTGTTGGTGGACAGAATGGAGTAAGGTCTGTTCCTGAGTGGTGGTGGGATGGATCAATGGCCTAAGGTCTCAGTGGGTTGGAGTCCAACAGATCGGGGTCGGTTCCTGAGTGGTTGTGGGAGGGACTGATCAATGGACCAGAGTCTGTTTCTGAGAGATGGTGGGACGGACCAGTAGACTGAGGTCTGTTCCTGAATGGTGGTAGGATGGACTGACGAGTCAGGGTCTGCTGTTGAGTGATGGAGGGACTGATCAACAGGTTTGAGTCCAGCAGATCGTGGTCTGTTGCCGACTGTAGGTGGGACGGACCTATGGACTGGGGGGGGGGGGGGGGGGGGCTGCGGGGGGGGGGGGGGCGGGGGGGGGGGGGGGCTTTTGGGGGGGGGTGGGGTGCACATCCAGGCCGGGTCAGG
>NC_056510.1:5815017-5891927 GCF_014905685.2 Nematolebias whitei | reverse complement strand
CAGCGAGATCTACACTCTGGCGCTACGCGACGCTCTTCCGATCTACAGGTGGGAGGGGGAGGGGGGGTGGGGTGGGGGTACGGGCTTGGCTCTCAATGGGTTGGAGTCCAATGGATCGGGGTCCGTTTCTGAGTGGTTGTGGAATGGACCAACGAGTCGGGGTCTGTTCCTGAGTGATATTTGGACAGACAAACAGACCAGGGGTTGTTCCTCCACGATGATGGTAGTATCCTACCTAGTTCAGATATCTGATTGAGATGTCTCATGGATGCCTCATCTCTCACCTGTCTGGTCTGAAAACACCTTGAGCTCCTCCAGAAGGAGCTGGAGCATCTCACTGAGGAGAGGGAGGAGAGGGCTTCCCTTCTGGACCTGAGGGAAGAAACTGGGCTCATCCAGTTCAAATCTTCTTGTGCAAATAAAAATAAAGTCTTCCTGTGAAAGTGACATCGTTGCCTAACTGGTTTAAAGGTAATAAACTAAAACAATCACAAACACAATATTTCCCAACAAGAATTATTTTCCTTTGATTCACATAGAAAACAGTCACAAGTTTTTTTTATTTACATCATTGTTTTTTTAAGCTCCTTTGTGTTGAGTCCTCTCCTGAAAAACCTTCATCTGAACAGAACCTGATCTGAGCTCATCAGCTGGCGCTCCTAAAGATGATGTATGCAAAGAAATGTTTAATGTGTGTGCCTCCCATTGATTTCCCATTGTTGACACCTTCTCCCCCTCGGTGCCGGCCCACTCCGAACAAAGCCCACCCAGTCAGCCGTTTAAAGACCAGCCAGTTAATCTGCATGAAACCTATTGATCCGATCTCCGTTTCTGGACTTTATCCTGCTTTCACTAAAGGTCTGATTACGTGCACACATAATGCATACTGGATCTCTCATTACACCCTTTATTTAAATTTTACATTCCAGCCCTCCTGTTCTCTCAACTACTTCTGACAGTGCGGCAACTGTTTGTGAAAAATCCTCGCTTCGCTTTAGAGAAGAGCGACAGGTGGCCAGCAGGACGGGAAAAATATAACAAATTTTGTACATGATACAAAATTAAAACCACATCCCTCTGGTAACTGGCAAGCAGACATTAAATTATTTTATCAGCTGATGTCTATATTTAAAAGCAGTTTTAGTCGTGAAAAGTCACACGATTTAGTGACAATGGAGTGCAAAGGTCAGCTTGCATATGGTCAGCTCACAGCCCATGAATAATGAAGGAGTCTATTAGCGGCAGTGATATGCAAAGCCTGTTTGTGCAGTTCTTCTCTGAAATCCCACCAGAGATTAGGAGTCATGTTTGTTTACAAAAGGCTTCACTTTGCAGCTCCAACACAAATGCTCTTAAGAGCATTTTCGGTCATAAAATCCAAAGTAAACAGTTATTTAAATCACACACAAAGCACCCGATACCTGCTTTAATACCTTTTTGTACATTGATGCCCTAATCAAACTCTTTCTGAAAAACTATTTGCGCTCAAAGTGCCTTGTTAATATTTTAAAACTCAGTCTGGTTGTAGCTTCATTTAAGCCTAATTGATCTTCCTCTGCGTGGGGGCTGCAGTGACAGCTTTCAGATGAGACGAAGCCTCTGTGTGTCTCTGCGCTCAGAGATTAAAGTGAAGCAAATGAGAGAGAATGCTGCATCAAAGCTAAATTATAAGCCTTTCTATAGTGAGGCTAAAATAATGTGCTAAAAAATGGCATTATTCATCAGCCCGACACTCCCATCCAGACTGAAATAACTCAACAATGATTGGCTGTATCGGAGCAGATTTTCACGCTCAGAATAAAGATTTATAGAACAAACAGCTGTGAGGAAGCTTCAGCATGTGGAAGGGATGAAGATCAGGTTGCTAACCCATAACTCACCTCCGAAGCTATGCTTGAACCCAAACAAGTTCTCTCACGCTAGTTTTGTAGCCAAGTCCAGGAGGACCACCAACCCACCCCCCCTGGTCAATTTTACTGTGGCTGTCAGCACGTTTGGTCCACCCACAGGGATGCTAGCTCTCTCTCTGACAGATCACCAATCGGGAAAACAAGGGTTCATGTTACTCAAGAAGAACCAGACAACCAGTTTTCAGTCCAGGATAATTATCTGGTAACGGAAAAGGTTTAAGCATCAGGGAACATTAATTAGTCAGATAAAAAATAAAAAGAGACTTAACTTGACCTCAACAAGTGGAAGCACCAACGTTGTGCCCAGTGTTGGGCATGGTGGTGACAGAATCATGCTCAGAGTCTGGCTTCAGTCACAAAACAAGGTAAAAAGACAAGTCCAACTGGAATGCGTTGCAGCAATCCATCTATTATCTTTATCTGCTTCTCCCTTTTCACATTGTGGGGTTCACTGGTGTCCATGTCCAGCTATCACTGTGTGAGAGGCGGGGGACACCCTACACAGGTCTCCTGTCCATCACAGGGACACATAGAGACAAATAAGACAAACAACCATTCACTCTCTCACCTATGGACAGTTTAGTTACCAATCAGTCTAACATGCATGTTTTTGGTCTGTGGGAGGAAACCGGAGTACCCGGAGGAAACCCGCGCATACACGGAGAGAACATGCGAAGTTCACCCAGAAAGGCCCCCAACCGGGATTTGATGCAGCAACCTTCTCGCTGAGAGACAACAGCTGTGTCACCATGCAGTCCATGTTGCAGCCTGACATTTAGAAATGGTTTTAAAACAACAATAAATGAATATGTTGGCTTCTTATTGAGGGGTATCATGGTTCCTCAGTTGGTAGAGCCGCTGCCGCCTCTCAGCGAGCAGGTCACCCCGGTTCAAATCCCGGCCAGGGGCCTTTCTGAGTGGAGTTTGCATGTTCTCTCTGTGCATGTGTTGGTTTTCTCCAGGTACTCCAGATTCCTCCCACAGACCAAAAACATGCATGTTCGGCTGATTAGTAACTCTAAATTCTCCCTAAGTGTGAATGAGAGAGTGCATGGTTGTTTGTCTCTATGTGTCCCCGTGATGGACTGGAGACCTGTCCAGGGTGTCCCCCACCTCTGTCACAGTGACTGCTGGATATGGACACCAGTGACCCCAACAATCTGAAAAGGAAGAAGCAGATAATGATAATGGATGGATGGCTTCTTATTGAGGCCTTTTGTGATCAACTTGTTCTGTCGAGGGTTTCAGGTCTGTCCACACACAGGGTGGATCTCTCTCTGCACCTTGGAAAGACTTCCCAACATGTCCAGTCAGACTAATCAGGACATTGACATTCAGAGAGGTTCTCTTAATGTTAACAAACCTTCAGGCTGCAGAGATGGTCTTTGTGGCCATGTCTCAGTAATGGTTAAAAAAAACCAGAAACACAATTGTCCAATCTTTGGGATATGTCCAAGGCTTGTAAAAAAGAAAAACAGTGAGAGGCTGAAATAAGAAGGAACATCCATGAACCTGCAGGAGACTGACAGGGACGGAGAGGAGGACAAATCCAGCCATTTCATCTCAGTTCAAATGTAATCCCTGAAACATGGAATAATAATAATAAAAAGATGCAGACAGGGAGCCACGGCAGGAAATGACAGTCGATAAACTGGGTTGGTTGCTGCTTCCATTAGCCGTCATTACACCGGCCACTAAGGGACAGGATACCATTTTCAATACAGCACAGATCCTCTGGGAGAAAGAGGGCAGAATTATTACAGACATCTTATAAATGGAAGTGTCATATCTGTCCAATCACTGTCCTGAGGGAGGGTCTGAATTGCCTGTCTCTGGTCATTTGCAGGCAAATCTCTGCTCCTCCCTGCCTCCATCTTTTTATTTTTGTACTTCTTTTCCACACCTTTATTTAGCACAGCTATCAAACTAATAGGATTCATTGTCGGTGGTACATTTTTATGCAGAGATTCAGAATGTTGTGTGTTCAGACAAAGGTTTTTGGTAATAATAATCCAGGTGCTTCTTTGTCGTCCCGCATGCAGCATCTGTTGTGACTTAACTACAGTTATCTGGGCAGTAAAAATAAACCAAGAAAACGACTAAAAACCGGACAGAAGTTTTTTTAAGCTGACAAAATGGCCGACACTTTGATGTTTGAACTGTGCAAGATGAGAGAAGACAACCAAAATCAAAAGAAATGATAAAGCTGCTGCTAGTGACTCGTTAGTGTCACCATGGTAACCATGCACCTGTGCCTCTCACTCCCACAGCACTCCTAATAAGACAGGTAGACCATAAAGTGGGCCTCAGAGAGTGACTGTGTGAAATCATTAAGTTGTAGTGGACATTTTCCTGAACTCCCAGTGTACAGAAGTGTCTGATCGTTGCACATGGAGGTGTTTGGTAGCAATACATAATACAGCCTGGTAAATACCTGACTCTTACCTGGTCCATATCTGAACCAGACTGTTTTATCAAGTGGTTTGATACCCAGAACTTTCCTGGTACTTACCTGATACAAACGGCTTATTCCAGGTTATGAAATTCATACCCATATGATACAAACGTACTTACTAGGTACGTGCTGTGGCGTACTTACAGGGTAACAATTAAACTCACAACACAGCCCAGTCCTGGTAGAAAACAGGTACATAATCAGTAAATATCAGGAATCAATTACGTGCAGTTGTGTCACCTAATATTTATGTGTCTAAAGGGTTTATGGAGGAGATGTTACAAGTTAAAAAGAGCCTTCACTTTCCCCAAAATTTTTTTGGATAATGTAGATGCCTTTTCCTGCGTTCTGGTGTATTTTAACAGGTTGTTAAACATCTATGTTTACCTACATTTGTAAACATTTGATTCAATATTTTAGAGAGCAACAAAAAGTAGCCTGACCGACAGCTCTCCTTGTGTGAATAGAGCACACTCCACTTCTCTAAAGCATCATTTGTTTGTAGGCTACAATGAGAAGACTTTTTTTAAATGAAAGTAAATTGGACTGTCTTTTCAACATTTTGATTGCTGTTATTTTGACATATTGGCGCCATTGTTTTGATATGTGATGAAAATAACATGTTACCCATCAAACATTTCTCTCGTATTTTTAATATATAGTCAAAATTTTATTAATGACCTACTTCAACTTTAAAACTGATTTGCAATTTAGTTGGGCTGTTTAATTATAATTTTGTGTTTTTAATTAAATTGCACAAGACTGAACTTTTAGGGACGGAGATATTTTTAAGGGTAGACTCTGAAATGCTTACTTGAAGGGGCAACTCTTATTTGATATTAAGAAGCTCATAAGTGGCTGTTATGTTTAAAATTAGTGTTTATGTAAGTATTTTCAGTTTACATATCCAATATAGGTTTAATTCATTCAAGGGGGAGTGGTGGTGCAGAGGCTAGAGAAGGTGGGCCTGTGATTGGAGGATTGCCGTTCAACTCCCTGGACCAGCAACATCAAAATGTGGGGGGGAAAGGTGAGCAAGGCCCTTAACCCCACAGCTGCTCCCCAGGCACCTTAGATGGCAGCCCATTGCTTCACGTGTGTGCTCACATGTGCAATGGGAAAAATGCAGAGAATGAATTTCCTCATTGAGGAATAATAGAGTACAATTTTTTTTTTTAAGCGGTCAAATTTGTTCATAACTTTATTATTAGTAAGCCTGAGAGTTACCAGGTTCAAGCAAACAGTTACCAGCGCACACCCGGTCAAAATAAGAGTTCCTGGAACCTGTTCCGGCAAGATCCATCTCAAATTAAGCCCTGATGACAAGACAGAAAACTAACAGACAAAATAGTTATCTTTAATAAACCTAAAACTTTCTTTAGACAGCAAAGATCTCAAGCATCTGACCTCGGTATTGTTGTGCATTGTAGGAAATTTGGAAACTGAGTCCCTTTTCTCCTAAAATGCACATCTATTGTCTGTGAGTTATGGAAGAAGAGTCTACACATGCAGAACAAAAGCTGCTGCAAAGTGATAGTGGGGGCGTAAAGCCCAGCGTGAGAAGGATGACATGAAACTCCATCTCACAGATTATTTCTACCGTTTTCTTTTCTTCTCTCATCTTTCTCCTGCATTGTTCCAATCCGGCCCAACTAAAAGCCTCCAGCTCTTCTCTCCTTTGAATAATTACTTAATTAATTATTGTGTGATTTTATTAAGATCATGTAACGAACGTCTGAGGAAACGATCAGACATAAAACATTTCCTCTTGTCCATTTTGAGGTAAACGCAACATTAAACTGTTTATCTTAGATTGGCACTTTTGCCATATTTGCTCTGACATAAAATATGTTACATGAGAAAGCGTAACAGTATTTTAAAGAGGTAGTTCAGAGTTTTTAGTGTTTTTCTGAGGCGCTAATGGGGAATTTTCAGTGAGATTACAGCCCTAAACATCCTTCATGGTGTTTCCGCGGAGTCTGACGGAGATTTTGAATGTTTGTAGATAAAAACGAGGAGCTGATGATTTGTTTGAAAGTGGGAGACGATTGGACCGACTGGCATCACTGCCCATAAATAAATCGGTGCTGATAGTGTGTCCATATCTCAAATCTTCAGCTTTGCTCTGAATATTTTTTTCTCGTTCCCGCAGACGGGAGACCATTTTCTTTCTGTGAAGCTGTTTGTTTTTGTCTCGTGTGCTCCCAGAGCTCATCTTTCCGTAGATTCTCTAAAGCCTTGCAGAGGTGGTCATTATCTGCCGAGGACACAGAAACAAACAGAGGCCAGATTGTCATCGAACTCTGATGCCAGAGTGAGGCCACTGCTGAGGATGAGGAGTGCTGCTGAAGAATACAAATCTACTGGAATGATGGACAGTGATGGATAGTGGGTTTGTCACAAACAAACCTCTCCATTAGCTCAGGCTTCTTGAAGCAGAAGTTGTTGACCACGATGAAGAAACACGACTTTTTCTCGCCCACTTGGCTCACCCAGTTTCCTCCGAGGCTGTAATGGGTAAGAACCTCGGTGGTGTCGGTGTGACTCCTTACACACATAGCTCGCACTCGTTTACGCTCAGTTCCTTCGAACGCACCCAGAGAAGACTGCGGCGGCTGGTGTCCGTGGATGTGGACAGGCAGCGGGCGAGCTCCGTGACGTGTGACCGCCGGAGCCACTTCACGCTGTGTTTGCAGAGCTAATCTGTGAGGGGGGCCGGGTCACGAGCGCTTGCAGCTTCTGTTTGCCATGCTGACAGACTGAGGAATCAAACTGCCGTAGCTGTTGAGAGTTTACTGCCGGCATGTGCACATCCTAGTAGGCTCTTTATTCCAGCTTTAATAATCCTGCTGGTTTTGGATTAATCAGATTAGAGACATTTTTACCTCCTATAACTGGATTAAGTGACATTCTATATCTAATAATGTGTCCAACCGGTTCTGATATGTTTATTAAAAGGGTCGACTTTATTCTATTCAGTTCAGTTTATTTAGACTGAGCCACGTCACAAGTTTATGGACGTCTGTAGAGGTCGTTGATATCGAGAAAAAACACGTGTTACAGGCTGAACCTTTTTTAAGTCATAGGACAAGTCTGAAACCATCCTGACTAATGACACAGCATCCAACCATCAATCATCCATCATTCATCGTCCATCAACCATTCATCATCCATCAACCATCCATCTGTCCATCATCCATCATTCATCATCCATCAACTATCCAGCATCCATCCATGTATACATCATCCATCATTATCAACAATCCAGCATCCATCCATCTGACCATCATACATCATTCATCAACCATTAACCATTCATCATCCATCAACTATCCATCCATCTATCCATCCATCCATCCATCATTCATCATCCTTTAACCATCCATCCATTTATCTATCCATCAACCATCCATCATCCAGCATTCATCGTCCATCAACCATCCATCCATCTATCATCCATCCATCATCCATCATTCATCATCCTTTAACCATCCATCATCCAGCATTCATCATCCATCAACCATCCATCCATCTATCCGTCCATCCATCATTCATCATCCGTCATCCATTCATCATCCATAAACCATCCATTATCCAGCATCCATCCATCTATACTTCATCCATCATTCATCGTCCATCAACCATTCATCATCCACCATTCATCATCCATTAACCATCCATGCATTTATCCATCCATCAACCATCCATCAACCATCCTTTCATCACCTATACTCCATCCATCCATCTATCATCCATCATTCATCGTCCGTCATCCATCCATCCATTTATCCATCAGTCATCTACCATTCATCAACCATCCATCCATCACCTATTTGCCACCCATCCATCTATCATCTATCATCCATCATTCATCATCCATCAACCATCCATCCATCCATCCATAATCTACCATTCATCATCCATCCATCCAACAATCTTCTTCCATCTGTTGTCAAATCATGGAGGTTAACATGTCCAGGAGAGAAACCCAGTCCTCCTTCTCTCCCCAGAGACTCTGAAGGAATATAGGATTCTCCCAGATCAGAGAGTATTTACAATACTCCCAGAGACTTCTGGGTCCGCCATAGGGTCTATTCCCAGTGCCAGACAAACCTCCAGATGGAGGCATGTAGTAGGCATCTTGATCAGATGTCTGAACCTCCTCAGATGACGCATTTCATTGAGCAGCTTTCCTCCGAGTTTCCCCCAAATGATGGAACTCCTCGACTGTTCTCTAACGCTCAGCTCGGCCACCAAGAGGGGCTCGTTTCAGCTGCCTGTATCTTTGGGCCTGATCCAGACCTCATAATGACATGTGAGGGTTGGCGCATAGACAAGAAGTGAATCAGTTGGTCCGTCACTGGAACATGTTCTCCAACATTGGATCATTTTGTGCTAAAATAATCTTCTTCTTTGTCCAAAACAACAACCTGCAAACCACAGGAGGGCCGGTTTTCTCTTTTTAACCACCTGCTGTCATGAGGTGTCACACAGGAAACACTGGTACTATTGTGGTTGGAACAGGATGAGGTGATGGTTTTGTTCATTCACATAAAGTCCAAAGGAAGGAGCACTGAAATATAAAATAAATACATTTCAAATATAACTATGAAAAGCATAAAATAACTCGAAATCATGTTCAGCACAAATGACTTTAATTTGAACTAATGTGTCTTCAGACTTTGGGGAATAAATCCTGGCTTTTAGTCCAGATGATGGAAGTTCATTTGACTTTTTAATGAATACATGATGAAGAAACATCTGCCTCTTGTTTAAACACATTTTAAAATTAAGCAACCACACATTTCTGTTTTTTTTCTTTCCCATGTTGTCCCTCTCCTCCCGTGCTCCAGTGTGCAACCCGTTGAGCTGATATCTGAACCAAACTAGGAGCGCAGCATTCCTTCCATCCCTGTGGTCCACCTCTGGAGTCTGTCTGAGACCACTCGGACTAATCCTCAGAACTGGTTTTCTTTAGTCTACATCTGAAATGCTCTGCTGTGTACAGCTGCATGTTTGTGTTGTGTTTTAGGAGACATTGGGGCTAAAGTGATGTTCTAATCGTGTCTAAAGGAGGAGATAAGGAATGGTTTGACCACCCTGGAGTAAAACCCAACTCAGTCCTACAAACCCAGACTTCATCTGGGCTCAGACAAAGTTATAAGTTCATTAAGGGGTTTAGCCACCTCCCATTTTAACGTTAATAAGTTAGACTCTTAACAGCAGTTTGTTCAGTTTTACTCAGTTCTTAATTTGTAAACCAAATGATGATGGAATACAAATAGCTGGGGGGTAGGGGTGGGGGGTGATCCCAGAAAAGTTTGAATAAAGTAGATGCCATTTCCTGCGTTGTGGTGGATTTTAACTTTTATGTTTACCTACTTAATTAAACACTTGATTCAATAACTATTTTAGAGAGCAACAAGAAGAAACCTGACCAACAGCTCTCCTTGTGTGAATAGAGCATGCTCCACTTCTCTCAAGCATCCTAAGCATCCCCCCCACCCCACCCTCCCCTGTGTCGAGTACTATCTCCATGGCCACTGTCTTCATGTGCTTCAATTCTCGGTTGTTTACTTGTACAACGAGAAGACTTTTTATTTTATGAAAGTAAATTTTACTGTCTTTTCAACATTTTGATTGCTGTTATTTTGACAAATTGGTGCCGTTGTTGTGATACATGATGTACGTCATGTGATTACCCATCAAACATTTCTCTCAACTTTTTAACAAATAATCAAAATTTTAATAATGACCCACTTAAATGAACTTTAATTGCATTTTTACTGTAATTTACTGTAGTTCAAATGTTGTCTGTCTAAAACAGGTCTCTCTTGAAAATGAGTCTTCATGTCTCAATGAGATTAACCTGTATAAATAAAGGTTGAATTAATTAATTAAACTATTAAACTGATTTGTAATATAGTTGTGTTGTTTAATTATTATTTTTTGTTTTTAATTAAATTGTCTATGATTGTACTTTTAGGGGCGGAGATTTTTTTTTTTTAAGGAAATGCTTAATTGATGAGGCAGCTCGTATGTGATATTAGGAAGCTCGTAAGTGGCTGTTATGTTTAAAATTAGTGTTTATGTAATTATTTCCAGATTACATATCCAATATAGGTTATATTCATTCAAGGCAGTCAAATTTGTTCATAACTTTCTTATTAGTAATTCTGAGCTTTACCAGATCTAAGAAAACAATTACTGGAGTGCACCTTGTCAAAATAAGAGAGTTCTTGGATCCTGTTCCGGCAGTTTCCAGCTCAAATTAAGTCCCGGATTTACTCCAGAATGCACAGAAAACTGACCAAATGCTCAGAAAATGTAAAATAAATAACCAGTCTTGTTGTAAACAGCTGGTGGAGAAATCCTTGCCATTGGTCCTCGAGTCATTATCATGGTGAGAGCTCTGGGCTCAGCCCAAAACAGTTCAAAAGAATGCAGAATCAGATTTTTCTGTCCGCTTCCTATCAGTCATAAAATATCCAGATTCCTTCTTTTCATTTTGGGCTTTGTTGTTTTATTTGGCAGAGTTTTTTGAATTTTGCAAGTCAGTCAGAAAAAGAAGGAAAGTAGCCTAATTATCTCAGGAAGTGGTGCTGATCAAACCGCTCTGCGGGATAAAACATGAAGCCATCCCTTCATGTTGTCATTATTTAGGTCCTGTGGGGGGGTTGTGCTCAGGTTTTACTTCACATCTTAGCTTCTTGGTTTCACATGTTCAGTTTGTTTATGAATATAAATTGACTTCTGTTTTTTTATCTTTTGCTTTTGATTCCAGCTCTTTATTTACACCTGGTTCCTGTTTTTAATCAGCACACCTGTCATCCATTTACTCGTTCTTCCCTCAGTAGAAATACTCCTCTGTTTCCTTTGTGCAGTGCAGGATCCTCACAACTGTTTGCTGCCATGTCCGAGCCAAGTAAAGTCCAGTTTTCTGCCTCGTGGAGCTTTTCTTTAGCATAAATTAAAACTACATTCTGTTTGTTAGTAGAGACAATGTTTGGGCCCTTCAACGTTAATTAGTGACTTGTTGTTTTTCATGCCTGTTTCTTGAGGAGGTAGTTACTGGAGATAGATCTGTTTCTAGACACTTAACCTCTTAAGAATGAAAAAACCCAGACCTCCCTCTCCCCAGTTCCTTCTGGAGGAGCTCATGGTTTTCCTTGACCAGAGAATATGTAAAATAACCTCAGTGTTCCAGATCTGCCCTGGAGTTTCTCCCAGTGCTGTAAAACCCTCCAGAGGGAGGTGTCTAGAAGGTATCCTGATCAGATGGCTACACCTCCTCAGCGGACACTTTTTGTTGAGGAGGAGCAGCAGCTCTACTCCCAGATGAGACCTCCTCACCTTAGCTCTAAGACTGAGCTTGGCCAGCCTAAAAGAAAAAGCTCATTTCAGCCACTTTGATCCAGGATCTGTTTCTTTAAGTCTGACCAAATGTGAGCGTTGGAATGTAGATGCGCCTTCACCACTACAGACTGGAGCGACACCCTCATTACTACAGATGAGGCTCAGTCGAGTCATTCTGTCATTATTATGTTAACTCAGTGATCATATTTCTGTCTGAAAAGCCTTTTAAGATGTTTGATAAGCCACAGAGTTTCAACACTTTCCTTCAAAGGGGAGAAGAATTTGCTCGTAACACTCACTGAGCTGCAATTCCTTCATTTAACTTTGAGTTTTATTACATACCAAAGCACAGATGCCTGAAATATGTGTCGACATATCATTTACCTCTCATTCCAAATGCTTTGTAAACAGTTTGAAATGATAATTGCATTGATTCATGCCAGTGTTCACCTGCTTTCCCTTCAGACGTAATTAAATAAATGCATCCAGTTGAAGAGAAGCTCTGTAACGCTCACTCGGGCCGTAATGACCGACATCCATTTTACACGTAATAAACGTCACGCGTGCGCCCTTTTTCACTCCACACACACATTTTATTCACTTTCTTCTTTCCTCTGCTGCTGTTCTTCGTCTCCCCAACATTTTCCACCTCTCCCTCCTCTTTCAGGGAATTCTCAGCCCGCCGATCTATCACCGCGGCTATCGTGTCACTGTCTCCCCCCTGTGTAAGCAATAACAGCACCAGCAGTCGCCAAGCAAAGCCCAAACTCTTTCAATCACCCCGATATGAATCTGCCTAAAACTCGGTCCTCGCCCGCTCAGAATAATCCATCAGCGGGGCTTCAGATCGGCAGCACCCTCAGCTCTGATAAGATGTTCTCTGTGGTCAAGGAGCAGAAAAACTCCCGCCACTTTGGGCCGGGTGACTTTCTGAAGCACTCGGAAAGTTAAAGCGCTGCTGACGGACGAGAACCGTTAACAGAACCCTTGTGGTTCTGGCTGCAGAACGGGGAGGTTTTTAAACTGTATTATCATCTTTCTGATTCGTTAAAGGACTAAGAGCTAAATTGGATCTCTGCCCTTGATCACTCCCCTGTTGTCTTTGTCTCCTCTTTCTACCCTGTAACCTCCACTGATCATTTTTAGGTTAGCTCTGAGCCGTGCGCGCCCCGCGAGCACATCCATTTTTGTAAAAAGTGTAGATTCTGTGGACGTCAGCTAAACTCGTGCAGCTGCAGCGGCCACAGAGAGCCCAAGGACAGGTAGCTGCAAGATGGAGTGTGATCCTGTGAACTCAAGCCTCTGCAGATGGAGGAGGTCAGGAGAACAGAGGCCCGCTGGGACTTGAGTCCAGGGTCTTGATGAAACACCCGCCCCACTGCGGGGGAGACCCGGTGGGGCCGCGTCAAGGAGTCCTAGATGTGGAAAAGTTCACACGTTGTGAGTTTTTCCACATTTTATCAGGTTATAACAAGCTTCAAGTGTTTTACAGGGATTTTAAGAGACCAAGAAGGAAAATGATACATGGTTTGAAAGATTTTGAACAAATATAAATGTGTTACACTCATCCTTCTTGAGTCAGGGCTTTGCAGAACCACTCATCGCTGCAGGTCTTTGGGCTTCGTCTCTCACTTTTGTGCCGTTTTTCATAGAAACTTTACCTATTTTTGGATGTAAAATAGCTCGAGCTGGACTGAGAGCAGCCGTCGAGCAGTTTTCAAGTAGTGCCACAGATTCTGAGTTGGATTCAGGTCTGGACTTTGACTGACTGCAAGTTTTTGGTTGTCCTGCTGGAAGGTGACCCTCCGCCCCATTGGAAAACCGCAAAGTAGAAATGCTATATTCATTTTTCTATTTATGTTTTAAGGCTTTATAAACCCTTCCCACAATCTTGCAATGTTCTAAACTCTTAAAACCATGGAATTTTAACAGTATACTTGTATGTACCGTACGGTACTGCAAAATTTTACATGGACACCCGCAGCCTTGGTCCAGTTCTGATTGGCTCTCGTTGAGCACCAGACACTTTGGAGATAGTCGGACCTTCGAAGAGCCTGCACAGAATCACACAATGGTCCAGATCGAGTCCAAATAATCCAGAGAAATCTGATGGAAAAAGTCCAGGTGAGCTCCAGAGAAGACACAGGACCTCCACGCAACGCCTCCCCGCTCGAGAGACTTCATGGGCCAGCAAGCAGCACTCAGATTGACCGATGAGGCTGGAAGTAGTTCTGGTCCGGTTCTGATCGGCTTTCTGCATCCACTGGGCACCGAAGTTACTATGAATAAAACTTTTTAGTCAGGTTTAGATTGGATCAAAACTTTCCCTCCATTTTGGTAGAAAGCAGCCGCCAGAAGTACTGGTGGCTTCTGGGTAGTGTAGTACTTTTGACTGACCTTACAGTGTAGGCTTATTTAAAGAAAACTACAAAATGGTGGCGCCTGTCCGAAGTAGTTTCTTTTTCATTACCTTTTTATCTTGTACCGTCCTAAAAGTCGAACCGCGTATGGGACTAAAGCCTCCCCACAGCATAATGCTGCCACTACTAGGGCTTTAACAGACTACTCCAGTAATCTACACATCGATTCCTAGGACATCTGTCGAGTTTTTTAATTTCACGTTGAGTATTAATGGTGACGTCATTGTGTCACGTGATCTGCACCGGGCGCGGGCTACAAAATGGATTCCTCCCAGCAGACGGATGGAGCTGAGCAGGCCCAGTCTTGGCAAACAAGTAGAAATGCATCAATAGTCTGGAAATATTTCACTAAAGATCCATCTTCCGGTTCATCTACCGTAAGGAAACAGACAATGAATCAACTTCCTGACTGTTTGGAGATTGTTGCGAACCGGTGTTACACCATATTCTGTGACCACCGTATATTGTGACCATAGGGGGCGGGGTTGCATGCACTGTTGCAGGTCAAAGAATATGGTGCAACATGGGGTCCAGTCGACCGAACCAGAACCAGCTTCCTCCGACCTTGTTTCACAAACAAAAAGCAAAAAATATTAATCTCTAAACCATAAAAAAACTATAAACATATTAATCCCTAAAACTAAACCTAATGCGCACCACAGCTGGCGGTGGTGCGCGGTGGTCGACCCCCCCACTGTTTTTTAGTTTTGTTTTTGATGTGTCGCATGTTTCTTTCACTTTTGCAGCCTAATAATAATAACTAATAGTTTAGTTTTTCCTGTGACTTTTTTGCAATATGATAAATGGTAGGAGCATAATATATGCTCCCAATGTTTTGTTGGTCTTTTTTTGTAAATAATTACTTTTTTTGCAGTTTTATTTATTTTTGTATCTTTAGATCCTATGATGTCATCAAGTACTCGAGTTCTACTCGAGTTTTATTATGTTAATGTCGAGTTAAAAAATTATGTAGTCGTTCAACCCCTAGCCACTACCATGTTTCACAGTGGGTGATGATCTCCAAGAAAGTCTGGATGTGTGGACAAACAGTCGTCCCGGGGATTGACTGTCCCTCCTGAGCAGCTCCTCCAGAGCAACCCTGGGTTCTTGATATCTTCTCAGATTAAAGCTGTCTCTGTTGAGGAAGTATAGATGTTTTGATTCTTTTCACTTGTATTCTTGCCCTGTCTGGTGTGTTCCTTGGTCTTCATGATGCATCTTGATCCCTATTGTTCAAACCTCTGAGGCCTTCACAGAACAGCTGGATTATACTGGCATTAAAGTACCGTAATTGTCGGTCTATAGAGCGCACCCGAATATAAGCCGCACACACCAAATAAAAAATAAAATAAATTTTGTACATATATAAGCCACATGTGTTCACGTTGTAACATGAGTGGCAGCTCACAGCTACTGAGAGACATGTACTGTGGTCACATGGCCTCAGAAAGGGATTATGGGTAAAATTTCTGTTCATTTTAATCATTTTGGTTAGCTGTTTAGTGATTACTAGTCTGTTACTGGCTAGGTGACTTCTGAAGGTTGCACTGAACTTTAGTTAGAGGTACCGGAGTGACACAATTTACATATTTATATTTGTTTTTTAAAAAAAAGATAATTGTGTTTAATTTTCTTCTTCTGTCACATAAAATCCTTTGAAGTTTGTGACCGTAAATTGACAAAGTGTAGAAAAGTTTGCAGACGCTGTAAAACGAAGATGTCTAAAGAAAAAGGAGCGGAGGGAAACGAAAAGGAATGAGAGGTCACCCTTCACACGAAGAATATCAAATGTAAAAGCACGTTTGTGAGAAAGAAAACAATTGTGTTGAAGCTTTCAAAGCCCTTTTCGGTGACTCTGCAGCTTCATGCAGCTGCAGCAGCGTGAAAACACACGACTCTAAAAAAACTGCTCCCACTTCGTCTCAACGCTTTCATGTAAGCAATTTCTGCTGCACCTCCGCCCGCCGCAGGAGTGCCAGATCTGCTGCGGCACCGTGAAGTTTGTAAATAAACATCCTCCCCTCCTCTGTGCTCTGATGCATGGCCTCGGAGAAGATTGAAAATTATTCAGTCACTCATAAATCTTCCATTCCCAAAATGAATGAAGGCGCGAAGGAGCCGCGCTGCTATCTGCTCTTTGGCTTCGCCCAGACATCTCCACCCAGTCTTATGGTCTTAGTTTCCCTAATCTCTCTGCTCCAGTTTTTCTTTTCTGGCAAACAACTGCCTGTCACCTTGTTCTGCTCTGATGGGCCAATCTGCTTCACTTAATAATTCAGCAGCAATCTACCTGAGCTGAGGTTTGTGGACCGACAGCAGCTGAACACAGAAATCAACACAAACTGACGTGGAGGGATGAGAGGCGTTTGGACATTTTAAAGACAGAATGTCACATCTCAGAGGCTCAGGAGACTTCCTGGAGTATAAGATGCAACACGCAGCCTTTTGATCAAACTGCTTCATCATTATCATGTTGGAATCAACATGTATGAAGCAAGCCCTTGGCTTCCTTCAACACAGTCTCTCAACAAGAGACAGAGTCTGGAGTGATGGTCAACAAACTGTAACTTTGCCGGTGTTGGAGAGTGACGTATATTAAACATGAGAGTGGAACCGGGAAGCTGAAGCCAAGCTAACCACTGATCACCGTCTAGTGGCCGGCTCCAACAGGTCTTTGTAAATTCATTCAAGCTTTATTTATACAGGTTAGTCTCATTGAGAACTCATTTACAAGAAACACCTGTTTTAAACAAACAAACAAAAAAGAACACAGATGAGGTACAAACAACAAAAGCAGTCATAAAAAGCATATAAAGTGGAAAAAGTAAATTAAAAGTAGTGACATAAAATGAAATAAAATCAAGCTACATTATGAAATGGGGTAAAATACTAAAAACAGGAGCATGTCTGCGTTGATCTTTGCATTGAACTAAACAATTGTTTAAAATCCCTTTTAAAGAGGCCAAAGTCGAGAGCTTCAAATCTTTTTGCAAGGAAGTACAGGAGCGTAGTAAGAGAAGACCTTTTTACCGAATTCAGTCTGCATTGAGGGGATGCTGCAGGTAATTATGTCCTGAGAGCGCACGCTGTAACTGCACTGACGACATGACATGTGGGAGGAGATGCATGAAGGCAGCAGACCAAGAAGGGATTTAAAGATGAAAACGAACCAGTGAGAGAGTCTGCGTGAAGTTAATGATGACCAGTTAACCGGTGAATGCAGGGTGCAGTGGTGGGTACGATAATCACAGCCAGTTATGAATCTTGGTGCACCATGATAGACGGCATCCAACATCTGCAGGGCGCTTGTAGGAGCATTCATGTAAATGATGTCGCCGTAGTCGATGGATGGAAGGAAAGTCGCAGTTACACGGCGTTTCCTAGCGTTCTGAGTGAAACAAGACCTATTTCTGAAAAATAAACCCAATTTTAATTTCAATTTCTTTATCAAGTTTTTGACATGAAGCTTAAAAGAGAGATGTGCATCGACCAAGATTCCCAAGTATTTGTAAGAATCCACAAACTCAATAGGAACACCATTTGTAGATAAGATAGGAGGAAGGACTGCTGGTACCAACTTCCTGTTTGAATACAACATCCCTTGGGTTTTATCAGCATTTAGCACCAGTTTGAGATGGAACAATCTGACTGGATGATGTCGAATGCAGACTGTAAAAGATGGAAAGCCTTAGCAACTGTTTTAGCTCGACAATAAACAACTGAGTCGTCAGCATAGAAATGTAAAGATGCATCAGGAACGTTCAAACTTGTTACTTATGTAGACTGTAAAGAGGGTGGGTCCTAAGACTGAGCCTTGTGGTGCACCATTGTTGAAGGTTAAATAACTGGAAGAAGTACCATTATGTTGAACACATTGCCTCCAATCTGAGATGTAATTAGAAAACCAGCCAATAGTGTGATCTTAGAAGCCAATGTCAGAGTGAATGGAAGTGAATGGAACCATTTCCTGGCTGATTAACTGAAACAAAGCTCGTGTTGTTTTATGGTTTCTTTTCAATCATTCTGTTCGTTTCCTGCTGCTGGATGTTCACGTTCATTCATAAAAAAAAATATTTTATGCTTAAAACACCATGGTTGTTGGCAGAGTAGGTGGGGCTTCAGGTGTGACTTTGATGGACACGAGCTCCTAAAGTTCAGTCCTGTAAAAAGTTTTATTCAGCACTTTGGCACAGCAAGGGCTGATTTGGAGAAGTGCTAAAATTGCATTTGAAACTACATAAAGAATAAAATAACACGGCTAACACGCTGAACTCTGTAAAATACAGTAAACAGTTTAAACGTGTCAATCATGGACATGGTGCCTTTCAAAATAAAAGTCAAAGGAGATGGCGTATAAACATTTAAATAAATCCAGTGTTTGTGAAACAGAGTGCGTCTTTATTAAATCAAACTGGTTTGGAAGTCTGCGTTAGTTCGTGCAGCTCCTGGAAGACGAGCTGGTGGTGAATAAACTGGTCCTGGTTCTGTGTTTGTAGGTCAGAGCAGCTGCAGGAAGTCACCCAAAGAGCTGAAGTCTCCCAGTGGACCCTAAAGTGCTCTGCTTGTAAAGTGGACTCCACAGAGACAACATCCCATGAAGGATCAGAGACTGTGACCCACATATGATTAGAACCATGAGAAGACTCTGAGCTGATGTGCTGCTGGCGTTTCTCAGCATTTCTCTGTTTCTGATTCACAACCTCATAAATCCAAGCAGAACAGTTTTCGACTCGTACCTTGAAGAGCTTCTTTCGCGCAGTATGTTTTTTTTTTTTTTTTAGAGCGAGGCATTCGAGGAATGTGTGAAACAAGAACAGTAGTTCAAACCCCAGAAGGTTAAATCATCCTTCACCGTCCAGCAGCTCTGCAGGAACACAGAGAATACGATCTAATGTCAAATGAAAGCTCTCGTCGTGCTGCAGAGACCTCCACCAGCAGCTGGACCAGGTGCACCGAGCAGGTGAGGCAGCAGCGTGTACCTGGATATTTATGAAGTAGGTCAGTGCTGCGAAAGGAGCGTGCAGCACGCCTAACGCAACAACAAACGCACACAAACTCGCCTCATTTTTATGGATTCCTCTCAGTTTGACTGACACATCCGTCTCCCTCGCAGCTCTCCGATGGCATCATTATTAGCTCCTGGAAGGAGTTTATGGAGCTACAGCTCTGTGAAAAAGTGAGGCATGGTTAAATATAATCCTACCAGACACACAAATGTGGTTAGGACGGGTTGGTGGCGCTTCTTAAAACCCTTAGTGCAGCATTTCTCTGCTCCCAACATCTGCCTGCCTCCTCATTTACAAATTGTTTGTTAATTAGGGAATTACTCGTGTGTGTGTGTGTGTGGGGGGGGGGGGGGGTGCAGAGTGGAAACACATTGTCGTGGATATAAAACTGTGCTCTTGTAGCATTTTTAGCCACATGGGAATGTGCCTCGTAGTGAAAGGAAGGAAACTGTTCAGGACTGTAAACGAGGCGGTTGTTGACGTTATTAGAACAAAAGTTGGTGTAAAGAAAGAAAGTAAAAGTAAAAATGAATAAAATGAGCTGTGCTGCGGGTTAAATGAGGCCAGTTCTTTATTCTCATTAGTCATATTTGTTTTACTGTCACAACAACCATCATAAAGTCTGAAATATGTCTTTGCATTCTGCTGGGATAAAGTTAGACTTTTTCTAAAAAGCATAAAAAGAGTTGAGCAACAAGCTGCACAGATCACTGAGACTCTGGTAAAAACAAGATTTATCTGAGTTGTATTCAACACTCAGCTTCGTGAATAGATCAACTCTGACAGAAATAAATCAGTGCCCTTAGAGAAGCTCCTCTGGATATGTTGCTGCGCCTCCTGTCCTCACAGAGCATGTTTTCCAAAGTGGACTTTTTTTTTTTATCTCTGTTTATTGACGTGAAGCCGCCTTTCACTCTCCATCACATTGTGCCAAAAACAAGAGGAAGAAGCATGCAGCCATTGATTGTTTCTGCGTCTGTCTCACTTCATCATTGGCGTCAGAAGCATTTGTAATGTGGGGGGGACACTGTGGTGGAGGGTCTGGGGGTCCTCCCCCAGAAAATTTTGAATAAAGCAGATGACATTTCCTGCATTCTGGTGTATTTTAACGGGTTAACATCTAGTTTTACCTACATAAGTAAACACTTGATTCAGTAACTATTTTAGAGAGCACGGTACAAGTATCTGACCAACATCTCTCCTTGTGTGAATAGAAAACGCTCTGCTCATCTCACGGATCCTAACCCATCCCCCACATCGAAAACTGCCGAAACTTATGTAGCGCTCAGCTAGCGGCACGCAATGTAGACACATTAGCTAAGATGCTACAGGCGTAGCGCTCCACTCCTCTAACACATCCTAATCCCACACCCCCGTCATCAGCTGCCAGGACTAATGTGGTGTTAAGCTAGCGTGCAAAATAGAAGTGTCTCCACCTCCTCCCCCCGGGAGCACCCGAGGGGAAACACTGCATGCAGTGTGGAGTTGTTGTAGGTAACCAGGAAAACCTGGAGTGGATTTTTAGTGGTTTGAGTATTAATCAAGTGGAATGGATTTGTTCACAAAGAAAGAGAAACATTGTTGGGTGAATTAATATTTCATGGTAAATGTGTGTGTGTGGGGGGGGGGGGGGGGGTCGTAATGAATAATTTTTAAATATAGTGGGGACATGTCCTCTTCAACTGAATTGAATTTAATGAATTTACATATCATTTTTGTGACACCTATACACTTCATCCTGATCCTGTCACAAGAAAACAGAAACAGGTAATTGAGAAAAAAAATCAACTGTAAACACGGTTAAAAGACAACAACATTTCTTTGACCATCTTTAACCAAGTTAAAAATGTTATTTCTCTGTAATTAGTAACATTAACAGTGTAATGTTTCAGTCATGTTTATGTAACGTGGACAAAAAACATTTAAACTGTAAAACTCTCTAATAAAATAAAATATATATGTGTAGTCTGGGGCTATGTCTGGGGGTGGGGGTAACACCAGATCTTAAGCTTGATTTAAACTTTGCAAGATGTTCTCACCGACGCAGTTACGAAAATGACTTAATTTTGCTCGTGCACACTTTGCAAGAACTCATTCTGTGCTCAAACTCCTGGCAGAACTTTTTTCTTGCTGGGGAATGGACTAACTCACGTGTGATTGGTCAGAACCTTGTGGGTGTGTTAATGCTGAACTCAATCATCATTCAACTGCGCCGCTGAGGAGCAGCTGACCGAGGCTGTTAGAAAAAAGAGACATTTTTACAACTGTTCCAGTAAAACCTGTAAAGTAATCAAATCAAACTTGTGGAAGGAGATGGTACGGATAAGACGGCACAGGCGGCTCTCTGTGACTGTGACATGAGGACAGAGTGCGTCTCAGCCGGACAGAGAAGGGACACATTCTCACACCGTCTGTTGGACCCGATGGCCGTCTCTTCAGGACGAATTTGCAAATTAGCGCTTCACCTCGGTTAACAACAGAAAAAACAGATCTTCTTCCGCCAACATCTCCATCGTCAACTGAAACTAGACACGTAGGAGAAGACTCACTAGGCTGAGTGTTGGTTCTGATTGGACGTGTCGTCTGCTGCAGAGGGAGGACGTACCAGGAGTCCAAAGCTTCTTTGCAGAGAATAAAATGTCATTTAATGACCAGGTGAGTGAAAACAGATGAGGTGTCCTGACGCATGTAGCTGCTTTTGTATGTGCACAGTTTGCATGCTTGTTCTTGTGCCTTAAAATGCATCATAGGTTTGCAGGGCTGGAGTAGTTGGAGCTGCGACATGAATAACCACGGAGACTGAGCATCCCCCCCACCCCCGCCCGACCCCTCGCCCCCCAGTTAAACAGCATTCAGCATAACTTATGAGGGTGCCAATCACTCCAAATGAAAAGCACAAATTAAACTCTCACGCTCAAATGCATAATTAGACCTCTGACTTGGCGGTGGAGCGTGAACGACTGAGGGTGGAGAGATGAGTGCCGGTGATTTTTTTATTTATTTAGTTTTTTTCTATGGGGGTGGGTACATAAACAGTCTTATTACGCAGAGCTGGAGGATGTCAGAGGGCAGAAATGGAGCCACAGTTAGAAACATTCACGTTGTGTTTTCAGCTGATAGGAAAACCATTTAATACTTTAAACCAAGAACCTTTGAGACATCATTTCCCATCAGGCGACCTTCACCTGGAGTGGACAGAACCTCAGATCAGTTGAAAAAAAGCCCCGCTGATGTTAATCCATGGTCTTTTATGAGTTTTAGAAAATTTTGAGACTTTCAGGTGAATGATTTGCCTAAAAGGAGGATTTTTTTTTTTTTTTTCAGTTCTAAGTGTTATATTGACTCCTGTGAAAGTGTATGACAAACCAAAAGATCATGGAGCCAATAAACCAACGGTTTTTAAAAAAAAAAAAAATTTTTAGAAGCCAATACAAAATATCAAACTAAACTAAAGAAAACCTACTACATTTTCCTCCTGGTGTCTTCTTTCCCTCTGTCTTGCATGTGATTCACTCAAATCTAAAAAATAATAAAATGACTTTAAATATTGAACCACATAATCCTGCAAAGGTGTCATTTACTTCAGAGTTGACCTGTCAATCAACTCAGTGACGCTGCCGAGGTCGTTCTTTGTGACACGAGAAATTTCTGCGCAACAATCCAAAGAAACAATTTAATCAAATCTTTAGTTTTGTGGAGCAGAATAGAAATATTTCAAGTTTTATCTGGAGAATTGACTGTTTGGGTGTAACATTTTCTTTACTTTTGGCTGTGTATCATTTTACACTGTAAATCAATATTTACTTGATATTTCAGCATCACTGTTCTGCTCATTTACACAAATTATGATCAAAACATTAGCGCTGCAGGAGCAGCTGTCAAAGCAACTCCACTGGGATATCATTTTGGATTGTTTTAAAGAAAATCAAAAAGAGCAGATTCTGTATTTTGTGCTCAAAACTCTTTTTTGGACCAAATAGTTTTGGGAACTGTTAGTTGTCGAAAGGAGCTACGTTTGCTTCAACACCTGGAGAATGCTGGGATCTTGTGGCACTCATTCAGACACACATAAACCAGATCATGTCAGATACTACTCACTTGTCATTTGGTGCATCACAGGGCTCAATTTTATGTCCAATCCTGTTGGACAGACTAAGAGTATATATCTTGTTATGCTGATGACATCCAGCTGTACTGCTCCTTCAGAGACTTGTGGGATCTTTAAACTGCCAAGTTACTTCAGTAACTGTCAGAAATGATCACTTGATGAAAAATAACTACTTTCATACTAACACTGATAAGTTCCTCTGATCAGGCAATAAATGTATCATTTAAGCTCAACTGTCAGTTCATCCTGAGGGACTTCTTTGGGTTTTTTTTACCAATCAGTGCAGGAGACTCGACACAGTTGGTCTGAAACTGTTTTTTTATGATTTGAGTAAGAAAATGCAAATTATTACTTGTGCCAGAACAAGATCAGGAGATGGTTGCCCTTGCTTATTTCCTTGATGACTTTAACTAAATTTTACCAAACAGAGTTGATCGTCTCCAGATAGATGGTCCAAATCTAACAGATTTCTAACTGGACTAAACAGATCATATAGTTTGAATCTCTCTTCACTGGTTACCTGTTTATTTTTGAATAATCTTTAAATCTTGGTCCAGTCAACTTTGATAGTATTGATAATGATACTATTTGTCCTGTTCATTAGTTGTCAACGGTTAGTGCTTTATCTGCCATGAATCAGTCATGGAGCACAGAGTTTGGAGAATGAGGCGTCTCTTTGTCCAGGTGGGCCTGATTTTAGATCATTTTTTCAGTTTAATTAACAACTCTATCTTAAAATCAACACACATGTTGATGTGCTGTATAAATAAACTTTACTCTCTAACTTGACATGCATGAGACAGTAGCTATGTTAACATGTGCAAAATTCTTTGTTCGGATTAAATAATCCAAATGTATCATTTACAAGGGCACAAGCCGTTCACAACAAGCGTTTACGCACAGCGGGTTTTTATTCTGAATAGAAGCACTGACCTGCGCAGAGTTGTAAACTTTTCTAAAAAAAAAACGTAGAAGAAGAAGTTCTACTTCCGGGATAAACAAACAAACGTGAGCACCCAAAATGTATCTGCGACAGGTTTTAACCACGGTGGAGACGTCACTGCGCTCCCTGACTGAGCTACAGGTCATACAGATCATTATGAGCTCTTTCAAAGTTTCTAGTAGAAATGTTGTGTCGCCCACCGACCAGTTTTGCTTCCCCGACATATTAGCATCCAGCCAGGTGGAAATCTGTGAGGTTGACAGGTCGCACATGCGCAGTCAGGTCAGTTTTCCACAATCAGAATAAAATGAACAGATTGAGTGTTTACATGCACATCGTTCGGATTATGAATCGGCGTAAACACTCCTCTCATTCGGATTAAATTTATTCTGATTGAGTTGAATCAGCTCAGAATAATCCGACTGCGGCTTTTACATGACACATTTTTATTCCAAATGGCCGTTTAATCTGATTACTTATGTCCATGTAAACATGGCTATTGATCTCAACATCAGGGGACTCTGTAGTTTAAAGTCTCAACTTGTCCCCTTTTGTTTGAGAGAACCTGATGACTGATGGGACCAAATAGTAAAGAAAATGAAGCCCAGTACTTTTAAAAAAATATATATATTTTTAAAGTAAGGACCCCCTTTAGGAAAGGACAAATAGTCTGGACAGAGTGATCTTTATCTTTTTGCTGTTTTCATGATAGTGTGGCAAGCAGTAGTTGAGATATCACTTCAGCTATCAACCTGAACAACAAATAATTGAAAACGCTATCCAACATGCCATCTAGTTTTCTTCAAAGCAGAAATTCTATTCTTCTATTCTTCACTGACAATGTTATCAGGTCTATTTCTGTAACAGAGTGAAAGAGTGTGAACAGCACACTGCTGCCTTGGAAACAGAAGCCCCGGAGAGGACAGAGAGCTGATTACAGAGAAGCTGCTTGTCTCCAATCTAACCCACAGCCCTGTGTGTTTACAGTCAGCGCAGCCAGAGAGCTTTGCACAATAACCCGGAGGGGAGATTCGAGGGTCAATATCTCCATTTGCAACCAGAGCAAAAAAGTCCAAAAACCAAAGAAGATGTGGGTTACTATTTCTGCTGAGCACAGACTCAGAGCGCAGCCAATATTTTATACAGAACCCACCCCTGAGATCTAATTGTACTTGCAAATATTCTGTAGCTTTGTTTTTTTCCTTCTGACTTTACAGCATAAAAATTCACACTTTAATTTATTTTTCTACTTTTTGTGCCTGGAAACCTGAGGGACCCTCAGCGATCGCATGAAATGACTTAATAACAGAAAAACCCCTTACATCACCAGACCAGAATCTGAATACAGTAAAAGAACGTCCTGGTTCTGTTCTGTTTGTGAACGTACGAAGGTGTTGCGTCTGAAGTGTTTGTTACTAAACCTGCCATGTGAGCTGTTTGCTGTAACGTATTGATTCACACCTCACTGGCCAAAGTGGTGCTCTATGAATGCACATATTTCTCCTGTGTGCAGACAGTTTTTGCACATTAATGAGCCTTGTGATGATGGGGCTGGGTCTGGGTTAGGAGCAACATTCACTTTTTTATAGGTTTTATTTTTCTGAATGTTTTTTGCAGTAAGTCTACTGTACTTGGTGTTGTTTTAGTAGTTCATAAAACCAAACGTTCGGCTCATTCAGGACATGGCTGCTGTAACTTTTGGTTTTGGCTGAAGAGGCAACAGGTCCAGGAGAGAAACCCAGACCTCCCTCTCCCTAGCGACTCTTTCCAGATCCTCCTGTGGGTCTCTGAAAGTGTTCCCAGGCTAAAGAGGATCCATAATTCCTTCAGAGCATTCTGGGTCTGCTTGGTGTCTCTTCCCAGTGGGATGTGCCTGGAAAACCTCCAGAGAGAGGCCTCCAGGAGGCATCATGATCCGATGAACCTCCTCAACTGACTCCTTTCGATGCAGAGGAGCAGTAGCTCCACTCCGAGCCCTGTCTCTAAGGCTGAGCCCAGCGTGTATCAGCCCCTGGTAGGGTCTCCCATGGCAGCATGGCCACAGAGGAGAGCTCAGACCAAGAGCTGTTCAACAACCTTGATGGATAAACAACACACGCATCAGGAAACCTGGGGCTCAGCCAGGTTAAGCACGTGGGAAGACAGGATGCCACCTCCAGGTGAGTCTACCACCTGTGAGGAGGACCTTCAAGGTCAGGTGCCAGGGAAGTCAGGCAGTAAGTGATGGAGTGTCCCCGATATGCAGATTCAACTAGCTCTAGGGACATACATTTTTCCATCTATCCATCCCTCTCTCTTGTTTTTTGACTCAGGTCTTGGGGGCAGCATCTTGAGCAGAGAGATCCAGACCTCTCTCTCCACCGCCTCCTCTTCCAGCTCTTCTGGGAGGACTTCAAGGTGTTTCCAGATCATCTGAGAGACTAGTCTCTCCAGCGTGTCCTGGGTCTTCATGTCCAGAATACCTAGGTATCCAGGAGGATCTTTACCAGATGTCTGAACCACCTCAATGGGCTCCTCTGGATGTAGCAGCTTAAACATTATTTTTTTTAAACTGTTTCCAAATCTTTCTCTGTATAAACACTCTGAGAACTCTTGAATTCTTGCAGAAACAGTGATCTCTCTAAAACCTGTTTCAATTATTTGCTCTAATTCTCCATTTATGCTACATTTGGCTTTCAGCTAGCCTTTTGCTACATTTTAAGCTTTAGCTATCATTCTCCTACATTTAGATTGTATCCTCTGTTCTCTAAGTTTTAGCTCTGAGCCAGGCTTTTCTTACCCATAAGCTTCTGTATTTATAGCCATCTGCTCACAACAGACTCATGTTCAGGCTGCTGTTTAATACAGCATATTATATTACATTGTTGTTTAGTGTGTATCTTAGATCCTTGTATACGGTTTTCTTTTTTTATACTTAATATTTTTGCTATTTTGGAGTGTAACTGGGACCTTGAGTACACAATTTCGTTCCACCTCATGTACCACATGTGATGCGAATGACAATAAAGAACCTTGAACTTTTAGCTTCAAGCTAAATGTTTGACACTTTTAGCTAATATTTATGTTTGCCTCTTTGAGATAATGGTTTTGCTGATTTTAGCTTGCAGAACTCCATTTCTTCAGTAAGGTTCAGCAGTCAGTTGGCGTTGGGTCCGTTTTCCCAGGAGAAGCAGCTCCTCCAGTTCAGATTCACTGAGTAAATCTGCTCTGCAGCCTTTTTCTGTCTGACTCGTCCAATCAAAGCCAGAATCCAGACTGGTATCTGGTATCTGGTATCTGGTATCTGGTATCGGCGCAGCGAGGACCTGCTGCAGCGTCTCACACGTTCACAGCTCAAGATTCCACTCGGTGTGAAGTGAACGACACCAGAGAGACACAGAACATGAGGACATTTGTACACTCGCTCCAGCCGACATGGTTGTGGATTAGAAGTGAGCGTGCAAGTTCCCCACCGCACGTGCACACGCAGACAGGCATGGTGAGGCACGAGCCGAACAGACGTGACTGCACAGTCACGGAGCGGCAGGCCGGGCTTTATTTTGGCTCGCTGCTCTGCGGTGATCAGTGCGAGGGTTTAGAGGGATTGGACGGTGTTGACTTTGCCATGAACCTGCAGAGCCTCTGCTCCCTCACAGCTGCCTCCCTCATCATCTGCTGAGGGCCTCCAATCATTGTGGAAAAATGGGGTTGGGAGGACAAAAGATGTATAGCTACACCTCTGCCCTCCCCCGTCTCTCTCTCTCTGCCTCACTCCAACAGTGAGGGAGGTGTTTTTATTGCCTCTCCTTGAAGGTGGTTGTCATAACTCACATTTCTTTGAGTTTATCTAATACTCCAATTATACAGCTGCATACTCGACCGCTATTTTGAAGAGCACATCCCAAGGGCATGCACTTCAGGCTCAGCTGGAGCTCCACAGCAACATGGCTGACTGTGACAGTTCTGTCGTATCAGAACCTCCCACTGGACGATGCCTCAACAATAGAAGGAGTCAAACACTTCCCCCAGCCGAGGTTTCCCACAGTCAGAGTGATGTTTCAGCTGAGCGTGTGGATGCCAGAGGCAGGAGATTTCACCTGACAGGAGGGTTATTTTTTTAAATTTATTTTCTTTTTAAGATATTTGACATGAAGATAATTCTTACTGTGATGATGCACAGTCAGCTGACTTTTAATGTTTGAGTTTTAGTAAAAGCCACCTCTTCTCATCTGCCTTCCCCCCATATGTATAACCAGTAGTTATATTTAGACCTTACAAACATCATTCAGAAAACCCACCTCATCAGAAATCAGGATGTATTTCTCAGACTTGTTTTTAGGATGCAGAGTGGCACAGCCCCAAATAACCTGATTATTATTACTTTTTGTCTTATGTGATTTTAAATGTAATAATCCTGTCATGATCATCATTCACTGCCACCTGCCACGCCCACTTCCCTGCCGCTAATCAGTGCTCATGCCCTGCACCTGCTCCACGCTCTAAGAGTCCCATCCTCTGCCAGATTATCCAACCCTTCATGGTATTAGATATCTAGCCATTTTGTTCATGTTCACCCCTGACATTCTCGTCTCGACCTCATGCCTCATCTTTTGGATTTACCGCTCTGCCTGCTCCTCGTCTGGTTTTTTTCTGCCCATCTGACCTTGGTAACAAATACTCCTTCTGACTTACAGATTCTGGATTACGGATTGACCTTTAGATTTATTTTTGGACCTCTAACTCCCTATGCTTGACCCCTGCTTTGCCTTTCAGACCATGACCTGAGATCCCCCCTCTCTGTTCACAGCATTAAAGCCCTCCCTCAGCAGTGGCTCTCCACCAGTTATGGTGACGTCACCTCGTCATGCCCCGAAAGGTGGCTCCCACCTCACCTGCCTGAGAAGACCTGCTCCTGCAACTGGATCCAGACTCCCACCAGCAGCTGCAACATAATACATTTATTTAAATGCTCTTTTTAATCCATAAATGAATTTTTGACAGATCCAACATTTCCCAGAACTAAAATCTCTGTATGTAACTCTAAAAGGTTCCAACATGGACTACCTGCCCTCCTGAACAGAAACCAGTCAGCATGAGAACTGCCCAGTGTTTCATAGGAAATGATTGAGTCAAAAGCAAAAATTAAAGTCAGCAGAAAAAAGCAAAACTCTAAACGAAGGCAGTTATTTGTTCACATAAAATTCACATTTGGATGCAAATCTACTGACGTCAGTTTATTTGAAGCATTTACATTTTAAAAAGCCCTACCAAATAAAGCTACTAATGTCCTTAGCAACTTATGTCTGTGTGTAATTCACCCATTCACATCACTGCTCCTGGGTTATTACAGTAATACAATATTTAGCAGCAAACTGTCCACAAAGAAGCCTTAATCCTCCTCCTGGAAACCTTAAAGCACCTGAGCAGGCGAGGGAGGGAACGTCTGCACCTGCAAATACATCCTAACAAAATAAACAATGAACTACACAGTCAGATAATCCTGCATGAAGATTAACTTGTGTTGCAGTTTATTTGAAGTTATTAGCACAAAGTTTGGGGTTTAGTCTCAGGATGAATATTGTGGTTTCACAATGATCTCTTCAGATAAAGATAATTCCATTGAATTTACCACAACATTTCTTCCTGTAAGCCACTGAGACTACACACAGTTTTACAGAACTTTTATTTTACATTTCTAAAGATATCTCTGGAAACGCTGAAGATGTTTCTCTAAATGTTTCTGTCCACACGAAAACACAGAAAACAACCTGAAACGATGCAATGGGTCAGCCAGGCCTGTCTGTGGCGCTGTGACTTGGCCCTGAAAACACACCAGAAACAGGAAACCAGGGCGGAGCTCAAAGCTCACACATTGAGTGAAGAAGAGGAGGAGGAAGAAACCCACCGATCCAAGGTAAAATTAATTCAGTTCAGTTTAGTTAAACGGCTCCAATTCATAACAGAAGTCGCCTCAGTTCACTGCACAGTAATATTCATGTTGCAGTTTTAAGTGCTTTATAAATAAAGTGGTTTGAAAAACATAAAATGTCAGTTAACAATGTTATTTAAGGAGCTAATAGACTCCGCTTTGAGTTCATTTCATTGCAGTCTCCCATCCTAAGCGAGCACAGAGGCAACAGTGGACAGGAAAAACTCCCTCATGAAGAAGAAACCTCCAGCAGAACCAGTCTCAGGACAAGTGTCTGCGTCAACCGGCAGGGTTTGAGAGGATCAGGAAGGAGGAACAGATACACAATGGCAGGCCCAGGATGGAGGCAAGGAGATTTTTCTCTAGGATGAAAGACAAAAAGACAGAACTCACATGTTAAGAAAGAATAATTACAAAAAACAAACCATTCATTTCTATGTTTTTGTAACGATTCATTTGATGAAATGAGGTCAAATTGTCCTCCAGTAGTCTCAGGTTATAGCAGCAAAGGATAAGGAATACGTAAGAAAACCAAGTCATCTTACTATAGGATTTATCAAAAAGGAAAGTTTTTAAGCCCAGTCTTAAAACTGGACAATGTGTCAGCCTCACGGATACAAACTGGAAGTTGATTCCACAAGAGAGGAGCCTGATAACTGAATGATCTTCCTCCCATTTTGCTTTTGGAAACTCTAGGAACCACAAGTAAACCTACAGTCTGAAACCAAGTGCTCCGTTAGGAAAATATGAAAAAATAAGATCTCAAATATAAGATGGAGCTAGGTTGTTGAGGGCTTTGTAGGTTAGAAGTAAGATTTTGAATTCATTCCTGGATTTGACAGGGAGCCCCTGGAGAGAGAAGATCTCTCCCACTAACTCCAGTTAAGACTCTGGCAGCAGCATTTTGGATTAACTGAAGACGTTTTAAAGAAGTATTTGGACACCCAGATAAACCATTGGGGTGAGTCAATGATTGTAGATTTTTTAAAAGTTGTGCCTACACAATTAAAAATGGTAAAAAAAAAGTGTGTTCCCTGCAGAAATAGTTGTCAATGTGATTATTTATTTGTTGTTTTATTTAAACCCTCATGTTCATCTTTTCTGTTCATCTTTTCTGTCTTTTTTTGAGTATTTTCTGCATCTTTCAAGGATGGTTGATTTTGGAATAAGTAATAATGTTTGATGAAATAAAGTGAGGTTCCAGACGAGGTCGGAGGACCTTCTGTGGTTCTGCTCAGAGAACTCCTTCAGTTCCTCAGGGCAGATAAGGAGAAAAATTAAAAATGTATGTCAAACCAAAATTATAGGCGTAATAATAGTCTTTTCCTCCTTTTTTACAAATTATGCCCTGAGGTCTGTGCTTTTAGAAAATGTGATTTTGGCACAAACACTTGCTTTGGTGCAAAGGTTATTGCGTTAAATCAATTCTGGAAGCGAGGGACTTGAGCTGCAGTGTTAATCTGGAGTGGATCACTACGCGGGGTGGAGGTATGGACTGACGAGACCAGAAATCCTCCACAGCTTAAACCCACTCTTGGAAGGCTGGAGCAGCAGCATGGCCAGCAGCACTGGCCCCCCTCCAAAGACGGACCACTGAAGGTATAGCTCCTCGAGCGTTTGGCAGTGGTACATGGCCGTGTTTACAGCCTCTCTAAAAGCCGAGCTCACGTCCGGCTGAGTAAGACGTACTGAAAACCCAGGAGAAACGATACATTTCAGTGCATAATGAAAGCCAGCTCTTCGTTCTGTTCAGCTGCATGTTTTAACATGAGATGGAATCCTACCTCTTCATTCCTGCAAAACAGACGGCGATTAACCCAAACCAAAACAGTTTAAAGCAACAGCAGAGACACCAGCTTTGAGTTGGATCCTTCTGCTCCAGAACTCCAGGACTTGCTGAGCTGTCCTGGGAACCAGTTCCTCAAAGGAAGTCAAGACTTGTAGATTTGTAGGAAGTGTGTTTGCAGCGGGCAGCTGTGTGGGATTCTGCACAATCTGGTTCTGATCCAACGAAACAGAACCAGAATCACAGAAACTGATCCATATTGATACTTTAATCTTGTAAGCACCGCATGTACAGTTTCCCATGTGTCACATTTTATCATCATGATGCTGAATGAATGAATGAATGAATGAATGAATGAATGAATGAATGAATGAATGAATGAATGAATGCCCCTTTACAGTGAGGTTCTGGAATAAAAGGCAGTACAGGTTTACAATGACCCAACTCATCCACTGCAGGTTGGTACCATCTGGTAGAAGACTGCTGGTTCCTTCAGCAAAGACTATGGGTACAAAAAGTAATTTGTTCTCTCTGCTGTGAATGAACTTAACAAGGTCTTTTTTTAAACGCAGCCTCACATTTTAATGTATCGTGTATTTTAGAATGGTTTTAATTGATTTAGCAAAGCTTTTAAAAGTTTTTTTGTTTTTTTTTAATGACATTTTTAAGTTGTCTTGTTTTTATGAGTCAGATGTCAAAGACAAATCTCTTATTTCACTGAATGTTATGGACAATAAAGTTGATTGATCGATTGATTCTAAATATTTTCATGATTATTTAACTGATTTCCAGCAGTCATTAGCTGAATATTTGCCTTTTTAAAAGCCAGGATGATTTTTATGTAATGTTTCTAATCAAATAATAAAACAAAAGTTTAAAAACATTAATTTCAGTGGATGCTGACAGCCTGTGTTGAAATTTGCTAAAGAAGCTGTAATTTTCTCAAAGTTAAAACAAGCAGAGCATGAGCTAAAAGTGGCAAAACATTGGTTAAAAACTGTAAAATGTTTACTAAAACTGTAGCAAAAGTTTGGCTAAAAGTTATAAATAGGAAAATGCTAGCGAGAAGCTGTTAAAGGTAGCAAAGCATTAAATATAAAAGTAGCAAAATGCTTGTTAATAGTAGAAAAATAACTAAAGTGTCTACGTTTTAGTCAAAATAAGCAAATTACAAGCAGAAACTAGTAAAAGGCTAGCTAAAAGTATTAAAAATATATATCAAAATGTAGGTAAATGTTAGATAGAAATAGAACATCAGCTAAAAATAGCAAAAGGCTTCAAAAGCTGAATGAACTTTCACACAAATATTCCTGTAGTTGGCTAAATTTGTCGAGACGACGAGAAACCAGAGAATATGGACTGATGGAAAATGGGACTCGAACTCACAACAAAAGTGTTTTATTTACAGTGAGGATCAAAACCATATGCAGTGCTGGGATCAGGGAAACCAGAGGATGGAAGAGAATGAGTAGTTTCTCTGAGGAGGAGAGATGGTGGTTATCTTGTTCTTTGGTTCTTTGAGTGAACCAGTAGAGACGTTGAGGAGAGGACAGAGGATTTCCATCAAGGGTGGTCCAGGCTTGCAAGACGCAGCGGTGGAATGAATATGCAGGCGGCAAGTGGCTGAATGGCAGAGGAGCAGCTGAAAGGGAGTCTACAAGGGATCCATAGGTAGGTACCAGCATAGAGAGCTCAGGTCTGTATCAGTCCAGGGGAAAAACTCAGGAGGCAAGTCTGAAAAAACACGAAGGAAACACGAGGTATGTATTTTCTTGGTTAGAACATCACTAGAAGACTGGAGGCAAAAACACTGGCTGGCATGTAAAGCTTCATCAGGGAATGGAGCTCTTCTGCAGACTCTTGTACCATCCATCCATTATCTTAGCACGCTTCTTCCTTTTTGGGTCACAGGGGTCCCTGGTGCCCATATCCAGCAGTCACTGTGTGAGAGGCGGGGGAACCCTGGACAGGTCTCCAGTCCATCACAGGGACACATAGAGACAAACGAGACAAACAACCATTTACTCTCACTCTCTCTCTCAGCTAGGAACAATTTAGAGTTACCAATCAGCCTGACATGCATGTTTTATACCCACACATGCACAAAGAACATGCAAACTCCACCCAGAAAGGTCCTGGGCTGGGATTTGAACCGGTGACTTTCTCGCTGAGAGGCAACAGCTCTACCATCTGCACCACCGTGCCGCCCTGAGTCTTTTACCCCTGGAGCTAATTAGTGAGAAGACCTTCAGCTGCTGCTCGTTGGTGCCACCCTGGAACTCAAGAACCTGCAAAAAGCAGAAAACCCCACAAAATGTGTAAAAGTTTAAAAAGTACAACAGTTTTATAATTTTCACTCTTAGTTAGTTTTGACTCCAAAAATAAAATTAAAAAACAACTTTATTTTTATTTCTTTGAACTGCTGGAATGTGTGACGTGCCGACAGTGGAAAGAACCGATCCCATCACCACACAAACCAACGTTGGTACCAGTAAGATCTATATTTGAGTTGATCCCCATCCCACGAGTTTTTCATCTGTGCTGTTTTATTCACTCATATTCTTTCAGGCACTTTCAGACACAGAACATTTCATGAGAGTCACTGGAACAAGACTAGAACTCCTCAGGACCATGTACACGTTCATGTTTCATAAGAAAGTAGGAATCCAGGACATTATTTTCTTTTTCTAGATGAAAACTAGACATGTAGAGCAGGAACTGAGTGAAACCGCAGCTGTTTGTTTTCCAATCAACATCAGCTTCATGGACGTCGACCGCTGAGGCGTCCAGTCGCACAACACTTACTTTGGTTTGTTGTGTTTGGCACCTGTGCGTTTGTCTTGCACGACTCCGCTGGCTTCATTCTCCGTCTTGATGGTCGAGGTTTGTGGTAATGTCATGCAAATGATATGCATGGACGGTTTGCTCGACGTGTTTGGACCTGGCTGTGACGTCTCACCGGTAATTTGGTCGGACACAACAGCCAGCTGAAGCTTTGTGTCATCAAAGCCAACTATTTCCAAGTCCGGTCCAATGAGCGGGGTCTGTCTTTGAGCCCGGAGGCTCTGCAGCTGACCCACTAATCAGCCACTTCTCTAAATATAAATCGGCTATTCTGGAGCTCTGTGTCAGCAGAACTGCAAGTCCGAGACATGTCCTCACTCCACAAATAAAGAGGCACAGACCCAGTTAAACAATCCACACTGGCTCCTACACAACTCTGTAAATGATCCTTAATTAGTGAGCAAACTGTCCTCAAAGGGAAGGGCACTTTAACATACCATATTTTTCAGCCTGTAAGTCGCAGTTTTTTGCATAATTTGCATGCCCTGCGACTTATACACCGAAGCGACTTATTTATGTTTTTTGTCCCATATTTACAGTATAAACCATTTTTTGGTGGAGATATTACCATTTTCAATCATTCTGACACTGACAATATTGAACACTACCATTTTCAGCCACTAGATGACACTCAAGTAGTATGGCATGTCGTTGTGTCATGTAATAAGTAAAAGTGGCTATTAATGACACAATCGGCTTGCCATAGACTGCCATCTTTATCCAGCTCCAGGATCATGCTTAGAGCAAATCAGCGTCAAATCAGCTTCATTTTGCTGCGCCGCCCCGGCGAACTGCAGCTAATTTAACCATTGAAATGCATTTCTTAAGTTTACGTTCAACTGAGACACAACTTTGCTATAAAGTCAAGCTTACAAATAATTGTTTTAGGTGCTTATCTTGTTAAAGATTGAGCGTCACATTCCATCCAGTCGGTGAAAGATGCTGAGCTGCTGATGAGACCGTCAGCAGATCTGGAGCAAACTTTTGATTCATTTCACTGATTTTCTGCACCTGGGGGCATCCTGCCGTCCCTGTCATCTCAGAAATACGATCATCTGTGATGGATTGACAGTTGTCAGAATCATTCAGGTGTTTACACTTTCTCATTTGTCCTCCAGGAGACATGTTAAATGTCCTCTTATCACTCTTATCAGTGGTGTGGACTCAAGTCACATGACTTGGACTCGAGTCATTAATTTTATGACTTGACATGACTTGACTCAAACAAATGTTCAAAGATTTGGACTTTTACACCAATGACTTGGGACTTGAATTGCACTTTGACCTGTTTACTTGGAAAGACTTAATATTTTACCAATAATCTAAAGTTTAAAACACATTAATTAAAAAGTGCATCCCGTTAATTCATTGCACTCATCCTGCATTAACAGACGCAGACCATCTCTCTGTCTTTTCAAACTTTGTACGTGCGCTGGTGACGATTCTCGTTCATCCAAGAAATCCCAAAAACAAACAACTGGACTTTATTCTGTAGCTGAAGACATTTCGCTTCTCATCTGAGGAGCTTTGTCAATACAAAGAACAGAGTGTGAGATTCCAGTTATAAAGCTGAGGTGTTCTGTGAGCTAGATTCACATGCAGATTGCCCTCTCACGCCTCACAGCAGGGGTTTGTTAGAGCACAGGTGGGCCACTCTGGTCACATGAATAAAGGTCCTGATTGGTGTTAAAATGACTGGTTATCAGGCCTAAAGCTGCATTAGTTTTTTGAAAGCAGAAATCTGAGACCGCCTCTTCTGTTTAAAGTTGGTTTCTCTCTTTTTACAGAGATGGGTTCTTTCACCCCCCTCTCAAACCTTCTGCGGTCTTGGTCCAAAATGTGAACATTTTCATCCTCAAAAGATTATCCCTTGTCCTTGAGGTGTAGGTGAACTGCAGGTCTTACAGAGGAGAAAGGAGCTGGTTTGATTTGACTGCACCGGAAAAGGCATATTTTATCTGCAGAAACTCTAACAGTCCTGCCGCCTTTTTTTTAATTTTTATTATCTCTGCTCAACAATTCCCTTTTTTTTTTTTTTACTGTAATTTATCTTGTGCTTAATAAAAGATATTCATTCCTTCTGTCAGGATTCAGACTGATATCTATTTCTTTGTCTGAGTGTGTCAGATAGCTTCCCGCTGAGCGAATTGCACTTTTCCAGCAGAACGGACACCGTCTGTTGTGAAAATCGAGGCGTGGTGACCACAAATGAAAACCACCATCTCTGGACCCGCTTGCATAGTTTCCTGTGTCACCTTTTCAGTCCAAGCCTCCCCCCTCTTCTCCATTCGCCTATGATTGCATTTATCATCAGCAGCATTAGCAGCTGTGAATTTGTGGGCGTTTTACCTAACGGGTGCTCTAATGGTGTCCGCAGACACTCCGACGTGTTGAGCGCAGGAAGCGGGAACAGCAGTTAGCTCGAGTCGGAGGATAATCAGGGCGGCCGTGTGCTGATCGACAGCTGATGAGATCCTCCGTCTAAAAATGGCAGGAAGTGTGTCATAAAAGATGTCAGACTGGAAGTGAAAAATTGCAGTTTATGATGAAAAAATGAGAAATTCTCATGCACTGAAGAGAAAAATAGACGCTTTTTCCTGCCAAGTGTGAAGAACGCCAGAAGACTTCCATATGACGCTGTAAAGAGTCAGACGAAGTGTGGAGCGCTCGTTTTAAAACCACAATGGGGCCTTTTTCACTCCGGACCAGAAATAAAGAGCACATTTAGTCAACGATGATAACAAATCTTGGGAAAACTAAAAATCTTTTTATGACTTAATGAGTTTCTTCAGGATTTCTACAGTTCAGGAAGGTTCCTTTAGTTCCTGCTGTTCTTTTCTAGCTTCTACAGAAACTTCAACTAGACCTACCTTTTTTAAAGATACTTCAAGTTTGATGTTAAATCTAACTCTGTCACTTTCACACCTTCACGTGTTTGAACAGAACATCTTGCATATGGACCAGACCAGCAGAGACCCTGAAGGTCTGGTCTCACCGGGCTGTGATTGTTGGCGACTTGTATTTTGGAGAAACTTCACAGAAGATGTCAGAAGCCTCTAAATGTTGCAGACACTGAGACTACAGAGGAACATTAACTGCATGTTTTTGTGTGTCTGTCTGAGTTTGCACAAAGAAAGTCTGGATTTAGTTCTAAACCTCTTTGGAGTTGTTGTTCTCACTTCATGATGCTCATCTGCACACTTCAGGAGAGAACGTCTAAAAATAAAAAGTGTCAGCCTCACAGAGACGCCTCGGCGCGAAACAAGAACACATCTGTTAAAGATGTCAGCTTGACCCGAGAAACAGCAGACTGAATGTGTCTCATCTTTTTACACCCCGCCTGCACTGGAAGCTGCAATCGTCTCATGTTGGCAGTTTGATCATCTGATGTGAGGTGAGAGAGTCGATGCAGCCAACATCAATAAACGGATCCAAACACGAGGAGCAGCACAGGTTCAGGTTCACACACCTGTCATTCTGATGGGAGAACTTTACGTGTGCGCCTCTTAATATCTGTCGAAGCGGCAGTTTGGATCGTTTTAGAAGAAGACTGTAACCAGACCACTCAATAATTCACTGAGTTATTGTCTATTTAATCACACATGAATGTCCTAATTGATTGTGTGCAAGAGTTTCACATTTTTTCACCATAAAAACAACCAACAGTCAAATAAAGTAAGAATAGTTAGTCAGCCAATCGTCCTAACCAGGCAGCCATCAGCCCCTGACTCAACAAACCAGCCTGGCAAACAACCAGAACCCTCCGAGGGTAAACAGGTCTCTCTTGAAAATGAGTCCTCGTGACTCAATGAGGCTAACCTGCATAAATATATGAAGGACGGAATGTGACAAAATGAAATAAATCAATACATAATACAAACATAACAATTAAATGTATCATTTAATTATTAAATACATAATTAAATTAATAAATATATCCATCCATCCATTTTCTTCCGCTTATCCGAGGTCGGGTCGCGAGGGTAGCAGCCTAAGTAGGGAGGCCCAGACTTCCCTCTCCTAAGCCACTTGGTCCAGCTCCTCCGGGGGGATCCCGAGGCGTTCCCAGGCCAGCCGAGAGACATAGTCCCTCCAGCGTGTCCTGGGTCTTCCTCTGGGCCTCCTCCCAGTGGGACGTGTCCGGAACACCTCACCAGGGAGGCGTCCAGGAGGCATCCTAAACAGATGCTCGAGCCACCTCAACTGGCTCCTCTCGACGTGGAGAAGCAGCGGCTCTACATTGAGTCACTCCCGGATGATCGAGCTTCTCAACCTATCTCTAAGGGAGAGACCAGACATCCTGCGGAGAAAACTAATTTCAGCCACTTGTATCCGAGATCTCGTTCTTTTGGTCACAACCCAAAGCTCATGACCATAGATGAGGGTAGGAACGTAGATTGACTGGTAAATTGAGAGCTTCGCCTTTTGACTCAGCTCTCTCTTCACCATGACAGACCGGTACAGTGCCCGCTTCACTGCAGACGCTGCACCTATCCGCCTATTGATCTCACATTCCATTTTTCCCTCATTCGTGAACAAGACCCCAAAATACTTGAACTCCTCTACTTGGGGCAGGACCTCCACCCTGACCCGGAGAGGGCACTCTACCCTTTTCTGGCTCAAGACCATGACCTCGGATTTGGAGGAACTGATCTTCATCCCGGCCGTGTCACACTCGGCTGCGAACCGCTCCAACGAAAGCTGTAGATCACGATCTGATGAAGCCAACAGGACTACATCATCTGCAACAAGCAGAGACACAATCCTAAGGCCACCAAAACGGATCCCCTCAACACCTCGGCTGCGCCTAGAAATTTTGTCCATAAAAGTTTTGAACCGAATCGGTGACAAATGGCAACCTTGGCAGAGTCCTACTCTCACCGGGAACAAGCCCGGCTTACTGCCGGCAATGCGGACCAGGCTCTGACACCGGTCATACAGGGACCTAACAGCCCATATCAAAGGGCCCGGTACCCCATACTCCCAGAGTACCTCCCACAGGACTCCCCGAGGGACGCGGTCGAACGCCTTCTCCAAGTCCACAAAGCACATGCAGACCTGTTGGGCAAACTCCCATGCACCCTCCAGGACCCTGCTGAGAGTGTAGAGCTGGTCCAGTGTTCCACGACCAGGACGAAAACCGCACTGCTCCTCCTGAATCCGAGGTTCTGCATGTTTATTTTAACAACCTCCAAACAGAGGGAACGTTCAGAGGGTGTTTTACAACAGTTTTCATGTAATTTCCTATTTGGATGAATGAGTCAGTAACTGTCCTGTTGAACCCGTCTCTGGTGACGTTGTCTCACACTCTGAGTCAGAAACACAGAACAGTTTTGGTTTGTGAATCAGTGATGAATATAAATGATTCTCAGAGTAATGATCAAGTAAAGCCTGCAGTAAACATTACTTTGATCTCTTCAGTTTCTGCAGAGACTGGAACAGAAATTAGACTTAAGCACATTAGATGTTGATTTTTTTTTACATCCCAAAGAAGAAATAAACAGACCTGATAGAAACCACCTTTGGAGTCAGGATATTTATCCCACTTCTTGCAGCACGGATGATTTCCGTGCAGAACTGTTTATTGAAGTAAAGACAGTTCTTTGGCTCAGATGCAGCATAATAATATCTACACCTCTTTGCTTTGAATGTGGCTCTGAACGGCAGCGTGCCGTGTTTGGATAAATGAAAAGTTTGACGTGACTGATGCAGATCTTTATCCCTCCTGTCCCCCTCAGTCATGGTGCACCCAACTGACCCAAGCATGTAGCTCTGAATCCCGACCCATCATCCTGTCCATGGAGGAGCACTGCTGAGCAGCTCCATTCACTGAGCTCTCTTCTTTCTTTTGTCATAACTTAAGTTCATATCAAACTGGCTCTTCAGTAGCCAGGTCACCATCAAACTGATCTCAGAACTGTAGTGGGCACAGGATGCCATCCTCCCTACGCTCACCACAATCCCTATAATTTAATAGACCATGGTTGGGTCGTGACAGATTTAGAATAAAGACTCCGCTACTCTTGTAGAGCTCACCAACTAGATGTTTTCTGCCATTTTCTGTCCCTGAGAGGCTCTCCTGCACCCTCATCACTCTCTGTACAGTTGCATGCCAAGTTCACACCAGGCTAGCATGATGCTACCACCAGAGGTATCATATCTGAACAAGGTTGTTCCTATGCCCTGGTTACCATCATTCAGTGGTTCAATAGAAGGAAGCTGGACTTTTCTTGTTTGAAGAAGTCCAGCTGTCTTCTACTCGTGTCCTGGAGCACTGGTGTTTTGTTACAATCACAGTTGTAGCTAAAGCACGAGGCCAGTGCGACCAGTTCTGCTACAGACTGTCCATCATGAAGCCGTACTCTTCCCCCACAAATATAAACTATCACAACCTCATTATGGAAGGATGTGCACGGCTCAGAACCATTGCAGGCCGTTCATAACCTATGAGGAGGAGCCAGTGAGGACACCTCACCAAGACTTTAGGCTGTTGCTTATTACTTGTGATGTCATTCTGTGAAGGGGACAAAGAAACATAAAGATGGAATTAGAATTGTGTATGAGCATACAGCTGCATAAGTAAAATATTATCTGTGTTGTTGTTCACACCCACCACCCTACAGCCATATGGCTCCGTCTTTATTCTCACAAATTGGCCTCCAGCTCAGCAGAACTCCCCACACAGAAAAACTGTATATACGACTTCAGTCATTAAAGTTCGGGAGCCGAGCCAAGACTGTATGTCAGAGCAGAAAAAAGGTGGGAGCGAGGTGAAAATTTGGGTGTCTGACTGAAAGCGCTGGCTCCCGTCCAGCTCGGTCACGGTTAAAGTACCTGGAGCTAACGGCTCTGGATGTGTGAGCTCAGAGCCCACGATGTGTACGCATGTTTCCCAGCATCCCCGGTGTTGAGTTTCAGCTTTCTTGGTGATGGGAGGAAACGCTGATTTAATTCCAGCCTCCTTAGAGTGCCTCTGGAGCTCTGATTTATGACCCCTGATACTTTAAGATAATACACTGTGGCCGGGCCACATCAGCTTTGAGAGCGCGGGGGGGAGTCAACGCTGAGATTTGTACACTGCTGCAAACACAAGTGATTAACTGGGCTGAAGCAGAGGCTTTCAAACTGAAGCCCACAGTCTGAAGTGTACACGTTATGGTTTTAAAACTGCTGAAGTTAAACAAAACTGATCATTCTTCAGGCGTACGGATGGATTGTAATCACATTAAATGTTAGTTTCCTGTTTAATAAATACAAATCAGGGGAAGGACAGACAGTAAATGATGACTCACACACATCTCGCCGTTTTGACCATGGATTTTCTAGATGAGCTCTTAGGATTTTATAGCCAATAACAGTTCAGGGCTGTGAGAAGACGTCGTTATGTCCTCCACGACTCTTCTCGTCCGTTCTGTCCCATTGAGCTCCAGGGTGATCTTGGAGGAAGACACGGCGTGGACCGGACCCCAGAAAATGAGATGCTGAGGTCATTAACTTTTATCCTTGGTGCAGGTTATGGTTCGGATGTGAGCGCTGAGGCTCCAATGAGTTTGGCCTTCGTTAGTGACTGAGCTGCACCGTGGGAGGCAAAGCTAACGGACGGAGAAGAACTTCCATCGCTGATTGATTGATAACACGCACAACTCTGCTGTCAGCTGAACACATTTCAGTTTGACATCAAAACAATGAATATAAGCTATGAGTTTTTATTTCCAGATGTTTCCATACACAGAAGTAGGCAGCTTTATCTGTAATGCAACACAACAATGTATAGGTCAGTAGAAGTATTGACACGAAACTGTTAAACTTGGATTCTTGTTGCATGGGTGTCCAAATGTTTTCATATGTGGACCAAAACCGTCAAGATGAACGGACTCATGGGCCACAAAAATGTGAATTTAACTCAATGTGAACAATAATTTGGAGAAAGGATAAAAGTTTATTAATTTTGGCGGAGAATGTTTTAAATTGTTGTAAATACAAAACATTAAAAGCCTCATAAACACTAAGCTTATATTTTTTATATATTTTATTGAAAAGGATTTGATTTGTTGGATATATGTTTGTTGTGTTCTTGTGTTTGGAAAGTTCATTTTAGTCTGTTCTCAGCAACAAAAGCATAATTTGAGTAAAAGTCCTTTTTAAAGGGGGTCTAAGTTCTGAAAGATGTCCGTCGCTACAACAGATTCATGGAAGGTTTGATGAAGTCGATCAACTCGTATGCAGATGATACCACGTTATATTCATTTACAAATGTCCAATTTCCCTTTTGATTATTTTATCAACTGAAATATTTAGACAAGTTTTATGAAACATTTTCTAAAAGTCTCCTTTCTGGTAGAAATCAGTAAATGTTTTTGGTGCTTTGTACCATAAAGTGAAAATAAATAAAAAAACAGCCAAAGGTTTGTATTTTGTTTAATATTGCTCATTTTGAGAAGATTGTTTTTCATCTTAATCTGCAGAGATAGGCCGTACAAAATCAGTCCAAGGGTCACAAATGGCCCTTGGGCCACAATTTGGACATCTGTGCTCTAAGTGTTGAAACCTCATGAAGCCTGTGATCTACAGACTTTACCAACCTTTAAACTTCTTCTGTGCTTCGAGCTAATCGATCAAGCTTTGGGTCTTTGGTTCCGGGATGTTTGTGTTCTTTGATCTTGAGCGCTTGTTGGAAGCTGACGGGCTCGTGGGTTCAAACGTGCACGAATCAGTCTGGAAATGCACTGGGTCAGTCCAGAACCTTCCACGTCTTGCCCGTGATGAACTCCTTTCTAGTTTTGGATCATTATCTTCATCTCTGTCAGTTTGGTTGCATCTTGTTTAATGTTTCTGCAGAACATCCTTTAGTCTTCTCATCTGTTTGGTGAAGGTTCTTCTTTGTCTCATCGATCCAGAACACTTTGGTCCACTCGTTTGGACTCGTCTCTGAACTTTTTGACCAATTCTAGTCTTTCCTTCCTGCACTTCCTGCCACCGGATCTGAACTTTCTCAAGATGAAGACTCTGCTCATCCTCTCCTTGTATAGAGCCAACGGTGCTACTTCCTTCTGCCGGTCGTAATGTTATGGCTGAACAGTGTGTACGCTGGAGCTGGAAACATCAGCAAAAGTCAAATGTGGGCGAAAAAGGAGAATTAAACCACAAGCTCACACGTGGGAGCCACCAGATGGAGAGGCAGTGATTTAAAATGAGAACTCATCAGAACCTAAAGCTCACCAGCTGTCAGTCAGCGTCGGTCAGATCCTCGGGCGCTGACAACGAGGTTTTCAGGGGCGGCGGGGCGGGCAGAACCTCACATGCCCGCAGGCAAGAGAGAGAGAGCAGGAGGTGCTGGCGGCATGCTTCACCCCTGGGCCTCCTCTTCATCTCCACACTCAGGTGGAGTGTTTGGATTTCTGAAGGCGACAGAGTCCCCCCGTGCATCTGCTCCTCTTTCACTGTCACTTTCTTTCACCTTCACCTCTCATCTGCTAATATTGTAGTTCCTCTCAGCAAACGGAGGAACAACGTGACTGGGTAAACCCGATAAAACAACAAGGAACATGTCAATCAAAGTACCATATTTTTTGCTATATAATTTGTGTTTTTTTGCATAATTTGCATGACCTGCGACTTATACGCCGAAACAACGTATTTATGATTTTTTTTCCCCATATTTTAAACCAATTTTGGGGTTGAGATATGACTGTTTTCATTCATTATGACTGAAAATATTGAACACTACCATTTTCAACCACTAGATGGTACTCGAATATGCTGTTGTATTATGTAATAGGTAAAAGTGGCTATTGATGACACAATCAGCTTTCCAAAGTCTGTCACCATTGTCTGCCTGAAACAACCGAATCAGCTTCATTTCGTTGCGCCGGCCTGGCGAAATGCAGCTACTTTGACTATTGAAGTGCATTTATTAGGCAAAAGTTCAACTGAAACACACCTTTACTATAATTTTGAGCAAACAACTAATTGTTTTTAGGTGGTTAGTTTGTTAAATATCGAAGAAATGGACAGCGAGTCGCCCTCTGCGCGTTCATGTTTCCGTGTATCAGCTTTTGAAAATGCAGCTGATTTGACCGTCAAAGTCAATTTATTAAGGAAAAGTTAGACTGAGACACACCTTTACTATAATTTCTAGCAACCAAATAATTGTTTTTAAGTGTTAATCTTGTTCAATTCTTGTTAAAGTCCTCCTGTGCACGCCAATCGATTTTTGGCACAACACCGGCCCTGATTTCGGGGTTGTCAGCGGTGACGCATAATAGATGCAACGTATGCGCCGAAGCGACGTATTTATGGCTTTTTCCACTTTACTAGACATATTTGGACTGATGTGAATTACAGGGCGGGTTCGGCGGAAAATACTGTAATGAGGAAAGTTCTAATTATCAGAAGGTTGCGTTGTCCTCAGCTCCAAGGGGATGGTGTTATCTCCAGTCGTGTTTTTCACACAACTTCAGTGGAAAAGCTTCACCATAGCATGTTGCAAGGTCATCATAAATTGTGCCTTTTAAAACGTTTGAACTCGTTGCCTCTCAGCCTGCTTCCTTCATGTCGGGTCAACTCCCACACACAGATCCTTGGAGAGTTTCAAAGAGTGGGATCAAACAAAACACCAGTGCGAAAAAGTGATAGAAAAGTGCAGCTGAAAGAAACTGTGTGCACAGTAGCATATGTGTGTGTGTGTGTGTGTGTGTGTGTGTGTGTGTGTTGGGGGGGTGTGATCCAGCCAGCATGTCTCAGCTTGAGCCCGAGCCCGGAGAGGCAGAGCAGCAAATTACGGCGGCGCAGTGACGAGCCTGGAGCCGTCAGCAGGAATGGAAATGAGAAGCGGCCCCACAGCAAGTCCAAATGACAGCCATGTAAATAACGTCGTGGAAGACCTCATTTACCCGACACCCTCCGCTCACAGAAACTTAAAAAGACACTGAGGCAACTTCTCCTTTGAAGGTTAAAGTGACCGTTTCTGGCCAGAAAAGACCTGCGTTCGCTACAATACGGCGCTGAGGCGTGAGTCTGAGCAGGCCCGTGCACTTCCTGATCCACCGGCTCGCCCCGACTCTGAAAATCATTACCGCACCATCTGTCTGTCAGCACTGTGGCATATATTCACTTCACATTTATGATGTTTCTAAGTAAAACCAGCTGCAGCGGGCCTTTCAACGGAGGCCTGATGCTCCACTTGGGGCTAATGGCTGAAAAGTGTGAATGTTGCCTCGGAGGGCCTAATTCTGCCCGTTTTAACATCAAGCCCTGACATTAAATAAAAATACCAGACAGACCTGGCAACCTGGGCCTCGTTATGAAGTGCGTCAGCCTCCTGAGTGGATGTGAGTCAGAGTGGCGCACCCCATGGTGGCCCACACTTCTTTACGTCGTCACAGAAAGACAAAACCACCTAAATATCCCCCAGGAAACCGTTAATGGTGGTTGAGCGGGCAGCAGAGATCTGCTGCACGAGGCGAGAAAAACCAGCAAAACCAACACGAAAACACGTCAATTTTAAAGAAATATTCCATAAAGAGCGTCGTTTTCAAACCTGCAGCTGACTCTGATCCAGAAAAGATCAAATGTTTTCATCACACCTACAAAAACAACAAAACGACGAATCTTTCCGGTAAAAATCTGGAACCAAACCCTGAGTTTTTACTCCAACATCGTTCATGTCACACTTTGTTTCTTTATACGTCTCAGCCTTCCCAGGGAAATGAATCAAAAGCTATCAATCCCTTGCATGACTCTCAGCTACTACCACACCAGATTTGACCTTCAGGTCTGCAAAAAGGCCTGAGCTGAAGCCGATTTTGTGTTTAAGGTTGATCAGCTGCGGCCGCCATCTTGAATGAGGTTGACCAAAAGTTCAGGAGTAGACGTTCTTCCAAGGACTTTTTTTAAGAGTTACACTATGCATCCTCTGCTTCTGGAGATATTTTGCTAACAGACAGCCTGTCTTTTATGGTGGTGGACAAAGTAAACGACAAACTTGTGCATTTAGGACAAAAAGTTTAAAAATTCCAAAAAGAAGTTTTGACATCGCTGATGTAGTAATTTTAAACCATAATTTATTTCATGTTTATAATAATGTATGAGCTATACAATTATATAAACTAACAAGTTTTAATTAATAAATAAAAAAAAAACAATAAACCCTGCTGTAAATCATTAGTAATAATAGGAAGACGGAGACAAACAGACTGAATGAGTTATAACACACTGCGCTTTAGTTTCAGTCCACAGAACAAACTTCTGTTGGTATTTCTATCTCTCAGAGGCAATGTGTTCAACATAATGGTACTTCCTCCAGTTATTTAACAGTCAACAATGGTGTACCACAAGGCTCAGTCTTAGGACCCACCCTCTTTACAATCTACATACGTAATGTAAGTCAGAGCACCCTGCAGATGTTGGATGCTGTCTATCATGGTGCACTAAGATTCATAACTGACTGTGATTATCGTACCCACCACTGCACCCAGTATTCACTGGTTAACTGGACATCATTAACTTCACGCAGACTCTCTCACTGGTACATTTTCATCTTTAAATCACTTCTTGGTCTGCTGCCTTCATACATCTCCTCCTACAAGTATCTGCGTGAGTGCAGCTACGGCGTGCGCTCTCGGGCATTATTACCTGCAGTGTTCCCTCAGTGAGGACTGAACTAGGCAAAAGGACCTTCTCCTACTCCGCTCCTGTTTCCTGGAATATCTTACAACAAGATCTGAAGCTCTCGACCTTGACCTCTCTAAGTGGTTTTAAGAATCTGTTGGACTTCTGGCAAGGACCAATGCAGACATGTTCCTGTTTTTAGTTTTCTACATTTGCCTTAGAATCTAGCTGTTTTTGTTACTTTTTTTTTTTTTGCCATCTTATTTGTATTAAAAAAAAAAAAATCTGTATGCCTTTTTATAACTGTCTATTGTTGTTGCTGTTGTCCATTGTTGTCATCATTCTTTGTTGAAATCAGGTCTCTCTTGTAAATGAGTCCTCGGGGCTCAATGGGATTTACTTGTCTAAATAAAGGTTGAATAAATTTAATATAATAAATATTATTGTTAAACCTGAACACCAGAAGTTTCCATACAGCAGAGAAGCAGTCTGGATCAATGGCTGAAGGATTCTGTGAGTTCAGGAAAAAGTTCTGGTTTGTTGATCTGGTTCCACTGAGCCGATGGAACAAAGGTTGAACAATTAGAAAACTGGATTTCAGGACATTTTTCACCTTTAATTGGTTTATTTCCAACAAACAGACGTTGTGTCAGCAACTAGATGTGTTTTTGACTCGTACTGTTTGGAGTCAATCATCCGTTTTTATCTCCTTTGAATTTGTTATAAAAACTTTAATAAATGTCAGACAGAAGTGAGCATCATGTGAACGTTTGCTGCTGTTCGTGCACATCTTCAGCACTCTGGGCGTTATGAAAGAGGGGAACGATGCAAACTTTGAACCTGTCAGCACTAAAACTGAATAATAACCTCAGGACGGGTTGATTATTTCCCCATGTTGTCGTGCTGCTGCACACACAGTTTTATCTCCGACAACGTGCTGCTTTTTCTCTAAACGTCACACAAACTGAAGATGTGTGAATCCAGATCTGGTGGCTGACTGGGGATCCAACCTTTTAGATGATGAGATCTTTAGACATTCTGGAGAGAATGACCAAAGTACAATCTCCTCCAGGAGATTTTTATTTTGAACTCCTCAAACTGAACGACCCCTTTAAGACTATTGTTCCACCTAAATGTTGCCATTCAGTCCTTTTTGCATCCAAGACTTGTTCTTACACCTTAAAAATAAATATTGTGTGAGTTCAACCTTCTGCAGCTGCGAAGTTTCCAAGATAGTGCCTAACAAGCACCCCTGTGACCCATTCTCCTGATGAAGACCCAGGAGTACTTAAAGCTGCAGAGGAGCTCTATCCGCTGGAGCATTTTGATGCGTACCGTAACTGGTACGTATGCTTCTAGCCTCTTTGTGTTTAACAGTTGCTAATTTGCCTTATCTTCTTCATATTTCAGTCTCCATGCCCGAGGCGCTTCGGATCCTGCCCTCCTTGACAAGCCTGCTTTCCTTGTGGACTACCTCAGCTGCCTCTTTGCTCTTCTACCACTTGCCTGGTCTCCCTTTGAACTGGAACTCCTTCGGACCATCTTCTCCACCTTGCTCCTTCCTACCAACAGTAAGGAAAGAAAGCACATTAATCACCTACCAGTGCGAAGAACCTACCTGACCTCTCTCCTAGCTCCGCAGAGTTCCAGAGTTCTCATTGTACATTGCATATATATCACTGTAAATAAATCACTGATCTTTCTACATCTTGAAGTCTGCCTCACTTCATTATCTGGGTTCCTAGTGATCCTTACAAATATGACAGCATTACTGATCCTATTTCTTTTTTTGTTTCCTGCCCAGACAAGGCAGGGATCACTGCACTCTGTGTCAGATATAAACTGGCTCATTCAGCCTCACATTATAACAACACACGTTGGGTATCAGGTACGATTCACCCTTAAACATTCCTATAAACATCATCTGCTTTTAAATATTTATAAATCTTTTCTAACAGTAACTTGCAACAAATTCACTGATTCAGCTTCTGGTAAAACATAAACTTTTGAAAATGGGTTTCTAAAATGAATCAAAAGTTTAATAGTTGACTTTTGTCTCAGTCAAAGTAAATAATGTCAGTAATGAGATTGTACGGTGTGGGTTTGAGCACTTCTTCAGCATTTATAACACATGCTTTCATAACATCCAGGCTTGATTACTGCGATGCACTTCATTTTGGAATCAGTCAGACCTCTATTGCACGTTTACAACTGGTTCAAAATGTCACAGCTCGATTCTTAACTGGTCCAGGCAAAAGAGAGCACATTACTCCTGTTCTGGCCTCCCTTCACTGACTCCTGGTTCATTTTCAAATTCATTTTAAAATCCTTCTGAATGTTTTTAAATCTCTGAAGAGTTCTGTCCCCTCCTATCTCACTGATCTTGTGATGTTCTGATTAGTTTTTTAATATATATTTAGTTGTTTTATTGTTTTACTGTTGTTTTTTTATTTTTGTACAGCATTTGGACGGCTGCTATGTTGTATTTTAAGTGCTTTAGAAATAAATGGTATGGTGTGGTATGATTTGCTGCAGCCATATCTCACACAGCGCTCTCTGAGGTCAGCAGACCAGATGCTTTTGTTGGTTCCAGGCACTTGTTTTAAGCTCAGAGGTGACAGAACCTTCTCTGTTGCAGGTCCAAGACTGTGGAATGAGTTGCCACTGCATGTCAGGCAGGCTCATTCTCTCACTGTTTTTAAGTCTCGTTTAAAAACTCACTTTTATTCACTGGATTATGACTCTACTTGAGTTGATTTTAACTTGTCTGTATTCTATAATGTTGGTTATTTAGTTCTTATCTTTACCTCTGTGAATCTATGGATTTTATCCTCTGTCCTTTGCTTGTTCTGTTTTGCTGTACAGCACTTTGGTTGGCCTTGTTGCTGTTTTTAAGTGCATTATAAATAAAAATGGTATGGTATTTAAAACAAGATCAAATACATCGATCTTTGCTGTTGACCCTGGATATGTTTGTGCTGCTCAGCTTTGGGGAAATTCATGACTGAATTTTCTTTAGATGTTCATAACAAAAAAAAGGGGGAGTAGAGCCCAGAGACTGACAGTTGAACTTATTTACCAGTGCCCTTTGACCTTTCTAAGGTATCAAACACCTCCAAAACACTTTTCAGAAATCTAAAACTCAAATTCATCTCCCACATGCCACATCCCAGTTTCCTTCCCTTCCATTGCTTTCCATTCTCGCCCTGACAGATTGAGACATCATTCCTCTGCAGGGAACCAGAGATCCAGTGTCCATTTTCCCGGAGCTTTCATGTGCAACACTGGACCCGGTTCGGCTCTCGGGAGCTGATTAATCGATGCGCTAACTCCGGCCCGCTCTGCTCAGCTCTGCTGGCCTCAGAAAGAGCAGAGGGAAAACTGTGAGGGGCCATCCAGCCCTCGTTAGGACTTCTCTCCCATCGAGGATCATGAAACCAGTCAAACAAACAGTTCTGTGTGACCCAACAGAAAGGGTTACCAGCTGTGCTCCACCTCTGCCTTCTCCTCCACCCATCCTGCTGAACTTCATGGGAGACCAGCAGCCTTTTCTTCGAACCTCTCCCACGAGCGGAAGGAATGGCCTGACGGATGAAAATCTGTTTCCTGCAGAGGATTCCATTTGTTTGTCCGAGTAGAAAATGGAGCGTGAACACGTCTTCCACTTGTCTTCAGAGGAAAACTTGTGCACACACTCCGTGCACTGCGGTATCCCAGGAGATGGGGATGATGAAATGGTGAGACTCGGAGAAGGAGGAGGGGTGAAATGAGGCCACCTGAATGGGAACCCATATGGCACCCTCTGAGATGTGTCGCCATGGACCGGATCAAGAGAACCCAGCTTCACAGTTTTACTTGTAAGACACCAGCTACCAAAAGCCCTGGCATCTTTTTAAAGAGATTAAATTGACCTGAAAGCAAATAAAGATAAAAGCCACTTTGATTTTTTTCTAAAGTTTTTATCTACAAAGTTGATTCTTTATATTCCCTCCCTGCGTCTAAATGAACTTTTTCATCTTCCACTTCCTCTGGTCTCTCTTGTGGAGTTTCAAGTGTAATTTAGAGGCCACTTTTATCCCTCTGGTTCTGTGAAGAACCCGCTCTCAGCAGAGGTGACTGTCCTGCAGCGACAACTCATCCTGCAACCACAAACCAAACGCAGTTTCAGAGGAAACAAAGTGACGAAGTCTGCAGCCAGTCACTCCTTTCCTTGCCCCGGTTACGTCCTACGGTTCTAGCACTTATAGTTGGACTGGAGCAGGCAGGGCACATCTCTGATCCACCTCACTCTGCGGTCAGGTCTTAAACTCTTCCAAACATCCACCCTCTTTCAGCTGTGCTTGTCTCTCCTCTGGATCCTGATGTGCACTGACTCCATCCGTCCTGACCTCAGATAGATCCTTTTCTCCTCACACGAGGTTAAACAAACAAATGCTGGGCTCCACTCACCATAAACCAACTGATCGCCTCCCATTGGTGTGGATTCACAGAACTAGTAGGAGCCGTGTGATTGATGGACAATCACGTCAGCTAAATGAGTATCCGTGAGTCGTGTGCGGTGGGTGGAACACCTCCGTGTTTGTGTTTATCATATGTTTGTCTGGCCGGCAGGATTCCTGTGATGACAGTCCCAGTCCATCACGGCAGCCCCCAGAGTGCAGAGTTCAAAAGGCGTTTATCAGCTGGCTTCACCTGGGGCCTGCCAGGCAGAGAGACCGGACCAGAGTAATGATCGCCATCAGGCAGCGCTGGCATATTTATGACAAACATCAGCATGGGGAACAAGGACCCTGACTGAAGAACAAGAACTCTGTCTGAAGAAAAAGGACTCTGTCTGAAGAACATTGACTCTGCCTGGACAACACAGACCCTGTCTTAAGAGCATGGACACTCCCTGGAGAACACGAACCCTGTCTGGAGAACAAAGATGCTGCCTGGAGAACACGGTCCCTGTCTGGAGAACAAAGATGCTGCCTGGAGAACACGGTCCCTGTCTGGAGAACAAAGATGCTGCCTGGAGAACATGGACCCTGCCTTGCTGCAGGGTGGTGTCTTTCTTTGGCTGGTCATGGAAGAAGAAAATCAAAGGAGTTCAACAGCTGATCAGTGGGGTCAAAGGTCAAAGGTTAAGAGCTTTCAGTCATCAGTTGTGGAAACAGGTGTCTGTGGTGAGTCTGAGCCCTGGTGGAGTCCAGTACCAGAACTTTACAAACCCACTGGACTTAGCAGTGGTTCACCTGCAGGTGTGTTTTTGTAAGAAAATGAAACGTCTTTGTCGGGTATCAGAATTTTCTCTAAACCACTTAAAGGATGGACAATCCTTCCATCTTCTTCTATTTATCTGTGATTAGGTGCAGAGACAACAGGTCCAGGAGGAAACCCCAGACCTACATACTACAAGATTCTTCATCTCCTCCTGGAGGACCAGAGAGGATCTATAACCCCTCCAAATAGTTCTAGGTCTGCCTGAGGTCTAGTTCCAGTTCCATGAAAACCTCCAGGTGTAGGTGTTCAGGAAACACCCTGATCAGATGTCCGAACCTCCTCAGATGACTCCTTTCAATAAGGAGGAGCCACTCTGAGCTCCTCCTGAATGATGAAGCTCCTCCTCAGCTCTCTAAGGTCACACAAGAAAGGAAGATCATTTCACCTGCTTGGATCAAGGCTCTGGTTCTCTAAGTCATGATCCAAACCTCAGGAACATGAGTAGCGTATTGAATTGTGGATGGACCAGTACGACGGCTCAGTGGTTAGCACTGCTGCCTCACAGCAAGACGGTCCTGGTTTCAATCCCCGGTTGCACTTGGGTTCTTTCTGTGTGGAGTTTGCATGTTTTTCTCGTGCTTGCGTGGGTTTTCTCCGGTTACTCCAGTTTCCTCCCACAGACCAAAAACATGCATGTTTAGACTGCCTTCAGGCCCAGGCCTCCTTTGCAAAAGAGATCTGTGATCTCAAAGGGATTTGCCTGGTTAAATAAAGAATAAATAAATCCAGACACGACATACTGGAGCAACATCCTCATTACTGCAGCCGAGGCCCTGGAACAAAACTCCCAGATGCCTGAGCTCCTCTGTGTGGTTCAAGTATCTGCAGTTTCAGTGAAGACTTCGATGAAGCTCCCCCACGGATCAACCTACAAACACTAAAGTAGCTAAAGCTCAGTCACAATGATAGCTAAACTTTGGTATGGTAGTAGCTGTGAGTTGTTCCTAGCACACATTCTGAGCTTTAGCAGCTCATATAAGATTAAAAAAACTCTGACGTGTAAGACGATGACTGGTCCTTCACATCCATCGTGTCTGTTGCTGTGTTGTTTCTGGAGGCGCTCTGAGGCTGAAGTGTTGAACTCAACCTGCAGGAGAACCAGAACATCTGGAAGAACCCCAGCAGATCAGACTCAGGATTGTTGTCCTGGGTCACTCTGTGTGATGCTCACACACACTCGTAAATGAAAGTGAAGCTGCTTCAACTAAAGGCTTCATTTGTGTCTCTTCTGTTCTCTGGAGTGAAGCTTTACTCCAGGTCGCTCTGTCAGAATCATGCTCGCAGCAGCTTCCCACTCCATTCTTTGACTTTGCATGTTTCCAGTAACGTGCATGTTTAGTAATATTCATAAAGAATTCCCAGACGTTCCAGATGTCTGCCTTTTGGAAACCTTTCGACAACGCCTTAGTTCAGGTCAAAGGTCGTGAAGTATATTTCAGCTAAAATATTGCATTTGCCTCATTTTATCCTGCAAATATCTCATAAAAACCCTAAAGCCAAAAGGTTTTATCACAATAAAAAAACTTGATAAATTGAATTTGCTGCTGAAATGCAGTGGGACTTTGCTGAAATCTGTGGAAGAAACTAAAAATGTGTTGTTAAAACAAGAAAAACAGAGGCTAAAATCAACAGAAAATAGGCAGAAATAAGCAAAAGAGACGATAAAATCAACCAAACCGAGGATGACATGAACAAAAATAGCAGCTAAAAGTTACTAAACAGAAGCTAAAATCTCTCCTTTTCCAAGTCATCTCCCATGTTTTGTTCATTAAACGCTCATTCTGAGGGCAATGGTTCCAACACCATGAAGCACATATCTTCATCTTGTTTATCTCAAAGTCCATGCTCAATAATCCAGGTAGAAAATCCAACAAAGTTCAGTCAGGTCATCTGGACGGTTTCTTTCTTTTTTTGTTGAGACATTTCGTCCTTGGTCCAAAGGACTTCATCAGTCTGAGGAGCCCCAACAAACTCTGTCCAACAAGCAGCACATTCCCATAGTGGACCAAAATGTTTGCTGGTGATAAGCTGGTTTCTGGGGCTCACCCTCTCCCCCATCAACTCCTCTGAGGCAGCCATAGCCAAAGTGGTTCAAAACATCAAAGTTCATGCGCAATAATCCAGGAGAAAAAAAATCCAACAATGTTCAGTCAGGTCATCAGGACAGTTTCTTTTCATTGAGACGTTTCGTCGTTCATCCAAAGGACTTCATCAGTCCGAGGAGCCACAACAAAGCCCCAATCACATCTACTTTGGTTATGGCTGCCTCAGAGGAGTCGACAGGAGAAAGGGCAGGCCCAAGAAACCATCTTATCTGCTTGTGGGACTGAGTTTGTTGGGCTCCTCGGACTGATGAAGTCCTTTGGATGAAGGACGAAACATTTCAACAAAAGAAGAAACCATCCAGCTGACCTGAACGAACATTGTTAGATTTATCTTGTTTAGTTTTTGGTCGTCCTCTCGATGATTTGTCTCCTGGTCACTCTTCTTCCCTAAAAGTGGACACAGGTGATTCAGATCTGGTGCTAATGATGAAAGTTAAATAAAACAGATTGATATTGATGTGTACTTCTGCTTGTATGTGTTTATTTAAAACCCGTCAGCAACAAATACATTTATTAACAGACCATTGTTCTCTAAAGAAAGTGCGAAGGCTAAAAGTAATAAGACGGTGCCAAAGAGGCAGGAGTTAATGTGTGTATGCTAATCAGTGTGAGAGGCACCTTGCAACACCTGAATGGCCACTCATGCTTCACACCAGGATTTAAATTCAATTAAAAACCCTCCCAGGGGCTGCAACACTCATAAAACCTACACCACAGATTTCCCCACCGTCTGTGGCTTTATCACCCACCGTAGGCCCCGACATCCCGGTCTTTGTTGGTTTTCATTAACTTGATATCCCGTGAAACCCTCTCTGAGCTCCTGGGAAATCCCAGCGTGACGGAGCGTGGTGTAAGGCTCAGCAGGTCCAGCTCACCTGTGGCACCCAGGTGCTGAAAGAAGACGTGGATTATTTTCTGTCTCTCCCATCAGAACCACGTCAGAGCGGGCTCGTCTTCATCTTTTTTCTTTAAACCATCAGTCCAGAAGACTCTGAATATCTAAATGATTCATCTTTTGGTAGACTGTGTATAAATATGACAGTAGTAGTACTCAGTACTGTGCAAAAGTATTCATCCACTCCTTGTTTCTCTAGATTCGTCTTCTGGTAACCACATGAAGTTCTCCAGACTTTCAGACCTTTCAGAGTTTTTCTTTGGATTTCAGCTGTTTCTTCTCCATTTTGTCGTTCTGACCATTTTCAGAATATTGTTTTGTTTTAGCCACTTCCTTAAATATTAACTTTCCGAGCTACCACAGCCGTCTGTGTGGAGCAGAGAGCTGCTCTCTAGGGCACCCAAGGGAGCAGATGGTGGGGGTTAAGGACCTTGCTCAAGGGCCCAGAGTGGGGCAAATGAGGGTTGGGGCAGGTGTGGGAGGTTCCCCTTTCCCACCCACATTATGATGTTGTCAGTACCAGGAGTTGAACCAGCGATCTTCCGATCACAGGCCCACCTTCTCTAACCTGTGCACCACCACCACTCCCCTATAAATATCAACTATATGATCTATAAATCAATAATCTGTGTTTTTGCTCCAACAGGAGGATTCTGGACGAGCTGACGACAGGATCAGCTTCAGGATCAGCTGCAGGATCAGCTGCAGGATCAGCTGCAGGACCAGCTGCAGGATCAGCTGTGTCTCTCAGCTCTTCGATGGATTTCCTTCCTGCTTATTAAAGATTTTTATTTGCTGTTCATATATTTTTGTTGCAGCTTACACGTTTTTATTTTGTCCTCTACATGTAAACTTCCCTTTATTTATTTACTAAAATATCCTGCAGACCATGCTGAAGTATGACAAGTGGCCAGGTACAAGAACAGCTAAAGAGAAAAACCCTGAAAGGTCTGGATCAAGATCTTAGAACCAGACTCCGCGTGTGTTTTACTGTTTAATAATGTTTGAGTGTACAGCTAGGGCTGGTGCTCTGTGATTACCCCGACTGTACCCTGTACAGTCAGACAGATAGACAGAAGTATCTTTCAGCAGGGCCTGGATCTTGGGACAATGAGACCCAAACAAGGACGGACTGTGTTTCATGTGGAGCCAGCAGCTCTTCTATCATCGTTCCTCCTTCCTCCTCTGGTCCAAGCGGAGCTCCGTGCCACCGGCTGCCTTCCAGAAGATGCTGCCTGAACCTCCAGCCATGTTGACGGAGGAAACGTCACCCGGACCCTTATTATTCCAGCTGCTCAGGAGCTGAAGTTCGGCCCAGAACAGAACAAAAGAAAAGGAGCTCTAACACACATCCTCATGAACTGATGTGTTTTTCATCCTTTCTGTGTGAGCCTAAAACAACAAACAAGAGAAAGTCATTTTCCAACAGCTGACCCTCTGAGGGCAGACCTGACAAAGCTCGGTTGACCCTGGATCAGGTGGAGCGCTCCTTTCTGTCTGGAGGAGGGCGGAGCCACCGAGGTGTCAGGAACGAGGGGAGGAGCTGACCATTGGGGGGCTGAAGGGTCAAACAGGGCTGGGTGTGTTTTTGGAGCAGGTTCTTGTTTTTCACCAAGTTTCAGTCTTGACGTAAAGAACTTCCTGTCGATGATATGTTCCAGCTCGGACCAGACCAGAATGGGCTGGACCATCGGCCAGTGGTCTCTGACGTCCACCTTCATTTGGTGCCTTTGAGATCATCAAACCTTTTAAATCAGTAACATTTAAATGTCTTTCAACGGTTATTCTTTTATCTTTTCACGACTTGTTTTGCACACTGACCAACTTCAAACATTTTAACATTTTACTTTACAATTCTTTTCTCATCTTGTTTGCAGTGTTTTTCAGTAAAAGAAGAAAATAAAGACCAACTCAGCTTGAAAATGTGTGTTTATGATAAAAAAACAAGTAAAGTTCAATTTATGTACCGCCAGTTCGCTCGTTCTCAAGACAAAAAAATTTAACTCTGTGTCGCTTGTCTTTGAGAATCATTTGCTTTATAGCTGTTATTTATATGTATATATATATATATATATATATGGTTTTTGTTGTTTGTTTAAATGCATGAATAATATCTTATTTAAATGTGATCTAACTGCATCCATTCAAAGAAACGCACTGTTGGATTGGTGACTCATGCTTGTTGTGGAATTCTTACTTTGCACTAAACCCTAAAACGTAAACTGTTCATTCTGGTAATAAATCTGGGCCTGAATGTTCAGCTGACTGGTTGCTTTGTTGGTGGTAACTAGTTCCTACCTGTCACACCTGGTCTCCTCCTCCTCCAATGATTTCTGCTGAATCAGACCCTTAAAAACCATCAGACGAAATGATAAACACGTCTGAATGTGAACATTTTACCTTCTGTTCAAGGAAAGAAGAGTTTGAGTTAAATTAGCTGCTGACAATCATACAAATAATCTGTTTGGAAGAATTTCAGTCAGGGTTTAGAGCTCATCATTGCACAGAACCACACTGGTGAAAGTCACTAATGATATTCTCATGGCCTCTGACAATGGACAGGTGTCTACACTGGTCCTGTTAAACCTCAGTGCTGCATTTGATACAGTTGATCATAATATTCTACTACAGAGACTTGAATACGATATTGGAATTACAGGAACAGCTCTAAAGTAGTTTAAATCATATCTATCTGATAGATTCCAGTTTGTAAATGTAAATAATGAATCTTCTTCACACACCAAAATTACTAATGGAGTTCATCAGGGTTCAATGCTTGGACCAATACTTTTTAATTTATATATGTTTCCATTAGGTAAAATTATTAGACAGCATGGGATAAATGTTCATTGTTATGCTGATGAGACAGTTATACTTGTCCACAAATCTAATCAGTTACTTGGACTACAAGCATGTCTTAAAAACATAAAAACCTGTATGATCCTTAATTTTCTGCTTTTAAACTTAGACAAAACAGAGGTTGTGGTTTTTGGACCTGAGCATCTTTGCAGACTTTTCCTGTGGATGACATTAATCTGGCCTCCAGTTCTAATGTAAAAAACCCTTTGTGTTATTTTTGATCAGGAAATGTCTTTAAACCCCCACATTATAAAAGGTGCCAGGACCACATTCCTCTACGTACGTAATGAAGCAGAAAAATTGGTTCATGCATTTGTCACATCTAGGCTGGACTATTGAAATTGTTTATATCTGGGTGTCCAAAAACTTACTTTAATTAGAAATTTTAGTATTTTAATGAGAGTTGGAAGTAGAAATCTTATTTCTCCAGTTTTAAATTCTCTCCATTGGCTCCCTGCAAAATCAGAATTGAATTCAAAATCTTGGTTCTAACATACAAAGCTCTCAACAACCTAGCTCCATCTTATATTTCAAATCTTTTTGTTTCATTGGAAGATTTCTATGTTCTCTGCATTACTCGTTTTCCCTGAAGCCTGAAAACATCTGTGCAGATCCACCCTTCCACACCTGCACCTGATCCTGGCTAATGACCTTTTGGAGTATTTAAGGACACGGAGATAACTTTACGAAGCTGCAACATTAAACTACCTTATCGTAACTAGTGACCACCCCGTGAACTCATCTCTGAAGGAGAAAAACTAACCTATGTGTTTTTTCCTGTTTATTCAAGTCCTGCTCCTCAATGGCCTCCAAGTCCTCTATGCTCCTTGTGACAATACCTGCCACCACCTCATCAACCTGTAAACTGAATGTTATCCTGGATCAAGTAATGAAGAACCATCCCCCTGCCACTCTCTCCAACTCGACTCATGTTGGGGCGGCTGTGGCTGAGTGGTTAGAGCAGTCGTCCTCCAATGCCAGTTTTGGGGGTTCGATTCCACCAGTAGTCACATGCCAAAGTGTCCCTGGGCAAGACAGTGAACCCCTCATTGCCTCTGATGTGTGTCTCATCGGTGTATGAATGTGATAAAGCTCTGATTAGTCTTTGTAAAGATCTAGTAGAGTTCTGTATGCATGGGTAAATGAGGGCACAGATTGTTGTGAAGCACTTTGAGTATCTTGATAAGATGGAAAGGTGCCACCGCCCTTACTTGGGAACCTCTGGCTCCCCTCTCTCCAGACCTGCAAAACAAACAAGAGTAAGGTTTCTTCATCGAAAACTCACTCACATCAATCCATTTTCCATCCACTCCTGCCCATACTCACCTGAACTTCATTTCTCTTTTCAGGAATCAAGTCAAATCACTTGAAATAAAGACACTTACCTTTTACCTCTGAGTCCTCTTTATCAGTCTGCAACTCTCCGAGTCTAAAACTTACTCAAACATGTTATACATATTTTCCTAACAGAGCACTTTGCTCTCAGGCTGCAGGTTTACTTGTGGTTCATAGAGTTTCCACAAGTAGAATGGGAGGCAGAGCTTTCAGTTCTCAGGCTCCTCTCTTGTGGAACCAACTTCCAGTTTCTGTCTGTGAGGCTGACACACTGTCTAATTTAAGATTTGTCTTAAGACTTTTTTTTGGTAAATCCTTTAGTTAGGGTTGACTTGGGTTTCCTGAGTTATCCCTTAGTTATGTTGCTATAGGTTTAGCCTGTTAAAGGACAAAATGACCACAGTTCCTCTCTCTTCTGAAGTCTTTACTTGCTCTACTCCACCTGTTTGTATTTGTAATTATTCACATCTTAACATGTGTTTTGTTTTACCAGCTAACTGGTATTGTGAAAAATGACATTCAAATGTCCATTACCGTGTCCTTTTCATCTGAAGTTCTGGTTCAGGTGCAGCTCTGTGCACGTGTTGGACTGGTCCATGTGTGAGCTGGGTGTGTGTGTGTGTGGTTGTGTGTGTTTGCCTTCATTTGCCTGTAAGCTAGTGTTTGCTCCTCGCGCTCATTTGTTTGTGTCAGGAGTAGTTCCTCCTCGTCTGCCGTGTTCCTGCTGCAGTTTGCATTTTACGCCCGCTGTGTCAGCAGGTTTCTGTGTTCTCTGGTAAACCGTACGGGACTAAAAAATGACCCCGGGTTGATTTAGGACATTAGCAGGCTGGAAATGTTACTGAGCCCGTCTGCAAGGTGTAATTTCTCTTAGTCTCCTGATTTGTGTTTGTATGTGAATGCATGTTTTACACTTCTGTTAAGTCATTAGTTCTGATTTATTTGCTCCCGTTTTATTTTATTCCACCTGTCTGACGCTGAGCTGCAGAGGCAACAGGTCCAGGAGGGAAACCCAGACCTCCCTCTCCCCAGAGTCTCACTCCAGCTCCTCCTGGAGGACCCCGAGGTGTTCCCAGACCAGACAGGAACCTCATCTCCGTCTGGACATTCTGATAAATGCAAACCCAGTGTGAGTGGATCCAGAAGCAGGTTGCTCTGGTCAGCAGTGATTCTTAGAAGAACAGCTGGAAGCAAACCAACATCTGTGTTTATTCACGCTAAGACTGATGTTTCAAAAGCTGCCCTGTGATTTCAGGATTAAATTAATGCTACAAACTCCTCCTCAGAGCATCAATTACTGCCATGTTGCCATAATTTATTTCTTTCCTTTTCTTTTATTTATTTAAAAGGACAGCACAAATTAATAAATATTCCAAGAATATAAATACACCAGAATTGGCAGGACGGCTAAATTTCATCTGTTGTCCTAAACAAATAAAACAACAGCCAGTTCCTGGCTCCTCTGATGATAATAAGCACCGAGCATCTTTTGGCAACAGTCCTGGATGTGTCGTCCGCGGTCACCTGACTCCAGCTGCAAACACTGGAAACATCTTGAAGCTTTGATCACCCTTTACTCTGGATGATGACATCACCACACAGATTCTGAACGTTTCCTGTCTCTACAGGTAAAGTTTTATTTTATAAAGGTAGAAAGACACAAGAATAAACAATATAAAGTTCAATACGTTACAGGCATTCTGTACAGGCATTCAGGCATAACCAAAGTGGTTCAAATCATCAAAGTTCATGCTCAATAATCCAGGTTTAAAAAAATCCAATAAAGTTCAGTCAGGTCATCTGGACAGTTTCTTTTTTATGTTGAGACGTTTCATCCTTCATCCTGTGGCTATGGCTGCTTCCGAGGAGTCGACGGGGAAGAGGGTGGGTCCCAGAAACCATCTTATCACCAGCAAACTGGTTGGTCCACTATGGGAGTGTGCTGCTTATGGGACTGAGTGTGTTTGTGGCTCCTCGGACTGATGAAGTCCTTTGGATGAAGGACGAAATGTCTCAACAAAAACACAAAAAAAAAGAAAAAGAAACCGTCCAGATGACCTCACTGAACTTTGTTGGGATTTTTTTTTACCTGGATTATTGAGCATGAACTTTGGTATTTACTAGTTTTATTAAAAAGTCCTAATGCTACATCTAGTTATTTTTAAACTGACAGTTGACAAAAACAGTCACCTCAGGCTGCTGCTAATCCATCAGATTAGGTTAAAACCTCACAGGCTGGATTTAAACACAGAAGCTGCCTGTTCAGTAAATAAAAGCAACTGTTATTGGGAAAAGATGAGCGTTTAGCACCATTAAAACCACTTTAAAACCAAGATGGCCACATTTTTCTTAAATATGTCTATAAAAACTTGGTTAGTTGTGGCTTTTGGTGCGACTGCATCACAAATTTAAAAGCTGCTGTGCATCCTGGAAATATTAGTTTTTAAATATTTAAAATGACAAAGAGGTGGTTTCAGTCTGAGTTGAAGCAGGCAATGCTTAACATGTTCAAACATCAAAGAGCTGCGGAGTAAAACCACAGAAGGAGGAAGGCTTCGACCTTGGTGGAGGTGACATGATGAAATAAGAGGAGTGTGAGCACTGAATGCTCGAGTGTTCGACGAGTCTGCGAAGAAAACTAAAAGAAAACGCCTCGGCGCCATGAAGAGCTTCTCTCAGAGGATAAAATCTGAGGAGATTAGGAGGATGCAACAGGTTCTGTTTTCCCTGAAGAAACCCATCATGTCCAGAACTGGGACTGTCACACGTCAACTGGGACTCTTTAGGCTCAATAAGACCCCGATCGTCGTCCTAAGATGGCCTTCTGCACGCATCGACACACAGAAAGCAGAATAACTGTTGAGCAACAACGAGTTAAACAGGACACTTTACGCTCCGTTGTTGAGAGAAGTCCCCGAGGTTTTAATGAAAAGGTTTGAGTCACAGAACGAGACGGACACACTCCTCCCTGCAGGGGGTTGTGCTGGACACCAGCCTGAAACATTACACTGGTCAGTTCAGACTTACAGGCTGATGAAGAAATGCTGTTTTCTTCATTCTTCATTGTTTCAGTTGCTGTTTTAGAGCCTGACGTCGAGACCTGATGTTTGTGTAATGGTTTTTAATTGATGGAAAAACTATAAGACTAATGCTGAAATCAATACAAAACAAAGATTAGCATCTTCAACGGGGAAGGAAAGGTAAATAATGACACATCAGAAGTTGAACATTTACAAAGAAACTGTTCTCTAGCAACTTGTTAGCTGATGTTTTATCACAGCTGCATGTATTAAAGTGTTATTCTTTGTGTGATGACCTCATCCTGCAATATTGACAGTAGGTGTTCAGAGGTTTAGGACTGGTCTGTGAGTCCTGCAGCTCCATGTCAAACCCTTTGAGTCCTCAGAGCTGGACACCAGGACCTGTGAGGATGGAGACTGGTCCAGGAAGAGGCAGACTGGTGCGTGTCCGGGCCTGGACTAGAGTCTGATTCAGGCAGTGAGGAGACCCACATAACCACTGTTGATAAGTTACCATGGTAACGGGAGGACATGCTTCAAAACAGAAGCCCCCTCAGGAAACAACAGATGAGAGGGGGAGATGGAAAACCTGAGTCCATCCCAGAAATCTTCTTATAGTTCTTTTAAAAGTCAAGTGTGTTGTCTTCTCTGCGCCCCAAAGTGATTCAGTTGTTTTTGTCCCTGTCGCGGAGCGAAAAGAGGGAACTGGAAATACCTGTCATGCACCCCTGAATGTTGTTAACATGATAACTTGTAAAATAAGTCAGGTGCTGACTTCCATTTTGTGTGTGTGGCTGCATCTCCTGTAGGTGTAAGAAAGGTTCATGTCAAAACTTATGTTGCAACATCCAAATCCAACATGGCTGTCGCCCTTTGAAGAAACTGCTTTCTAGTTTTTATATTGCCTAAAAGTATCATTTCAAGGGATTGGGGTGGCCAAGGCCACCATTGGCCACCCCCTGGCTCCTCCACTGCACCTGCAGTGGAAAAATGTCTCCCTCCATCACTCTGTGCTGCTTCAGAAAACAAAAACCTTCCTCTGAGCTTCTCCACGGTGTAACTCCTCTTGACCAAAAACATGTAGGTTTACAAAAAAACAAAAATAATAATCTGTATGCCTCTTTTTTGATTGTCTATTATTGTCATCACTCTTTGTTAAAATCAAGTATCTCTTGTAAATGAGTCCCCGGGGCTCAATGGAATTAACCTGTATAAATAAAGGTTGAATGGATGAAAATGTAGGTTCAGTTCATTCCCTGTTCGATTCCAGTGCAGAAAAACACTCATCTCTAAACTAGAAACATTCATTATATGGGAAAACTGAAAGTTTGTTCATTTTTATCACATGAATCTTTTCACCTCCATCAGACAGTTTGGACCCAGATCTCCAGTTGGTGTATTCGTGGTATTCTCCATAAACGGTTTTGCCTCCTCCGGTCTTCCAGCCATATTTCACAGAGTGGAACACCAAAGGCACATTTCCTGACAGGACAATAAGGTTTTATTTATAATATTTCTCCTTTATGCACAGATAATGGAGCGGGCTGCGGCTCTCTGCAGCCACACGTGATGCATGTGAGGCGGCAAAATGAGCCTGAGATGGATGGAGACATCACAACACGCCCCGGAGTCGCTGCTCAGGTATCTGTGCAGCGTTTCCATCACTCTGATAGAAGAAGACGGTAATATGCAAAGAGCTTCTCTCCGACAATCTGATCTTCAATCTTTCTCCTTTCTCCAGGTCAGAGAGAGAACAAAGGAGGATCAACGGCGGCACGAGCAGGAGGTAGAAGCATTCTCCATCTTTAACCGGCGGTTCTTATTGCACGGTCATGGAGATGAACGTTCATTTTGAAAGGTAAATGATGAACAGGTGTGAAGATGAGGGCAAACTGTGGCACATCTGTATTAAACATCAAGGAGCTAAATAAAACTTAGAGCTGTTTTTTTTTACTTAAATTTATCCAAATATATAATTCTCCTCTCCACAGTTTTACACAAGATTTATTTGGTAAAGATATCCATAATGTCTAAACAAATCAGGATCTAATGGGTAGTTAACCAGTACTTACTGGGGAACACACTGCCAAGCCTTATTAGGGGACTACTGGTTTGTTACCACAGAAACAGAGGATAAATTTTCCCTGTGGGTTCTGAATAAACTCAGACCAGTTAGGTCACAGCTCATAATTGTCAAAAACCTGTTTCCTAGTGATGACTGACTTTATTAACAATTAGCTCCTGCTTTGTTTCTCTTAGGTTTCCATGGTAACTACCCATTACTTCCTGATTAGTTCATTTTCATTTCCCAGTTAATTAACCAGTAGTCCCCTAATAACGCTTGGCTGTGTGTTCCCCAGTAAGTACTGGTTAACTACCTATTAGATCCTGACTCGTTCCTGAGGCGTTCCCTAGAAGTTAATCAAATTTCGTTTACCTTATTGTAAAGTGTTACCAACAACTTTTACAAATGATTGAGTATTAGTTGTTGTTTTAATGTGTGCTTCAAATGTTTAGGACATTCTGTAACTTCCTTGTTTTTGGAGAATGACCCAACACAGTTAAAGGATCTGAGTCTGAGCCAGAGTTTCATTAAATTTACCTGAAATCTTCAGAGCCACGGGATGAGGAGGCCGTGACGGGCAGAGACGAGCGCCAACAAACATATTGAAATCGTCTAACAAGGTTGAGTCAGGTCAGCTGGATGGAGTCTTCTTTTTTGAAAAGTTTCGTGTTTTATGCAAAATACTTCTTCAGTTTGACGTATTATGGATAAAAGACAAAAAGTTTCAACAAAGAAGAATTCGTCCAGAGGACCTGACATCTTATGCCATAAGCTCAGATATTGGTTTCTCAGATCACGCTGTTTGTTGGTTCTCAAACTATCTCTAAGATTGGAGCCATTGTGTTTGACATAACGGTACTCCATCTAGCAACCGAACTGTCACTAATGGTGTGCAACAAGGCTCAGTTTTAGGACCCACTCTTTTTACAATTGATAAAAGTAATGTACTGTATGTCAAAACATTCCTGACACCTCCTTGCATCCCTGTGCTGACGATACAACTGTTTATTGCCGATCTAACACAGTTGCCAAGGTTTTCCAGCTTCCATATCTGAATTTAACATCATCCAGTCACATTTGTTCCACCTCAAACTGGTGCTAAATGCTGATGAAACCCAAGGGAAGTTGTTTTCAAACAGAAAGTCAGTGCCAGCAACTCTTCCTCCTATCTCATCCATGCTTGGTGTTCCATTGAATTTGTGGATTCTTACAAATACTTTAGAACTGTAGATGATGCACATTTCTCTTTTAAGCCACATGTTCCATGTTCCACATGTTCCATGGGAGGTGGAACACCTGGAGAGCTGGTGCAGAAAGAACAACCTTCACATCAATGTGAAGAAGACGAAGGAGATGATCGTGGACTTCAGAATGAACAAACACACCTACCCCCCACCTGAACATAGGAGGATCTGCGGTGGAAGTGGTCTCCAGCTATAAGTACTTGGGTGTGCACCTGAATGACAACCTCAGCTGAGGCAACAACACTACCATCAGTCGTCGTCAGTGCAGTTGCAGCGTGCGCTCTCAGGCCATCATTACCTGCAGCGTGCCCTCAGTGCGGACTGAACTCGACAAAAAGTCCGTTTCTTACTCTGCTCCTGGAACCTGGAACACCTTGCAACAAGAATTGAAACTGTCCATCTTGATTTCTTTAGGGGATTTTAAACATTTGATAAGGTCATCAAAGCAAATATGTTCTTGTTTTTTTTTGTATTTTACCTCGTTTTATATTGCACCTGGATTTATTGTTTTATAACTACTTTTATTTTAATTGAACTTTACCGTAGTTTATTGTCTAAAACAGGTCTCTTGTAAATGTGTCCTCATGACTCATTGACACTAAACTACTGTATATAAATAAAAGTTGAATGACATAACTTTGGTAGATTTATCTACGTGGATTATTGAGCGTGCATCAGGGCATGTTTGTTCAGTGCACACAGTACAACACACTTATGAAGGGACTGCTTTTGTAGATTGTGTGAACCGTTAGTCCTTAATTTCATTAGAAGACAGAAGCACCTGCAGAAAACTGAGCTCAGCTTTCAATGGACCAAAAAGAACCGGTTCTTTTGGCTTCAAACACCTTTTCATTTCTGCCAGTTTCTGACTGTTGGGCATTCACTGCTGCAACCGCTGGAGACCAGTTGGCATATATCATTCAGGAGAAAGTCTCTAAATATCTGTGGGAGCTCTTACTTTCCTAATGTGAATCTGAAATGGTTGCAGTCCCATCACTTGAACTTTGATCGTTTTCTGAAAATTTCTCAAAATAGTTGCAGAGTTGTGACAAACCTCTCAAACCCTTCTCACTTTATTCCTTGTCAGTTTAGTAAAAAGCATCTTGAAGCCTTCTCAAGAGCACTAAAGCTGTCTTTTGATATCTGCTCACCTCTGACAGAAAACATCTGGGGCTACAGCTCTCAATGTCCAGTTCTTTAAAAAAAAAACAAAAAAAAAGAGAGAGAAATCATTTGTAAAGTGTACTACTACAAAATAAAACAAGTGACGATGTGCGTGGCTCAGTTTGGCAAGAACTGCACACAGAAACAAGCTGATTTGCACTCAGAACACAGCTGCACGGCTCGCTCATCACTTCTGAAAAACACTCAGAACTCAGTGAGATTAAGATGAAAATTAGCCCAATTTCTCACAAAGCGCCACCAACTAGTCTCCAACAGCTGCAGCCCAGTGAGCTACTAACCTTTGGTACTGCTGGTGGACAGCTGGCTGCGAGCCTTTAGACCCATCACTGCACAGCTGGACGTTTTACGTCTTGTAACAGAGTAGAAACACGAGGAGAAGAGTCGGATCCTCTAAATCTGAAAGCATGCTTCAAAATGCTCCTTGCAGGACGAAGGTGAGGTTTGCCTCACTGGAGAGGGTTGAAGGGGCAGAGGTCTGGGTTTCCCTCCAGGATTCTATGATAGATAAGTGGAAACCTGTGGATGTTCTGTGCATGCAAAAAAGACTAAACTGCTTCACACATCAGCAGTGTCCATCAGCATCCGGACGGTTTTTAAGCTTCAGGAAATCTGTGCTTTCAACTGGAGGTTAATCGAAAAGTGTTGGTGAAGATGGGGTCGTCCAAGGTTCCTGTTTCCTCAGCTATAGTGTTGGGATGGAAACCGTTCCCAGTGTCATCAGCAACGCTGCTCCGAGGCTCACTGGAAGGAGAGGCGTTGATGCTGCCAGCGTAGCCCTGGGTGCCGGCTAGTTTCTGGAATGTTATCTCTTTCAACCAGTCCTCACATCTAAAGAGTGTACACCTCAACACCCCCCAGGCACAGGCATGTTGAAATGTTACCTAGAATACAGAAAAAACATGTTTTTTTTAATCAACGGTCAAATCACATCGTCTGACAAGCTTTTTAAAAGGTTACTTTGATTTTTATAATTGTTTTGAAGCCACAAAATGCTAAAAGAAAACTGTCTCAGAGATTTAAAAGGGTTTTGAGATTTTAACTAGTCAAGTGGAGCATTAAGTGTAAAAAAAGGTCATTTGTTGACGCCTTGTAGACAGTAATGATTGTTAAATCCTGTTATTTTGTTGCTGTTTGTCAGTTGAGGCGACTCTAAACTGAAGCCCATATTATCCAAAACTAACCTTGAGGCAGAAATACATGCTTTCATAACATCCAGGCCTGATTACTGCAATGCACTTCTTTTTGGAATCAGTCAGACCTCCAGTGTACGATGACATCTGGTCCAAAATGATGCAGCTGGATTCTTAACTGGTACAGACAAAAGAGAGTACATTACTCCAGTTCTGGCCTCCCTTCACTGGCTCCCGGTTCACTTTCAAATTAATTTTAAAATCTTTCTCTATGTTTTTAAATCTTTGAACTAGGGAGGGGGCCGATCCGATTAGGCATTGGTATCAGTATTGGGTTCCAATACCAGCATAATTAACGTATCATATGTTTCCGATCCAACCTGCAGAGATTTCCAATCCATGATGCATGTCAGTGTCTGCTGAAACGTCTCCACATGTGATTCCCTGCCAGCTGCTCTGCAAGTTGGCTTCAAACTATGGAATGGATTTCCTGAACGGAGGCGTGTCTCATGAACCACAGAGTAATAAGACCCGCCTCACATTCAGGAAATCCATTTCATAGTTTGCAGCCAGCTACAACGTGAGTAAATACGTGAGGACTGAGCAGCACTGTGGCTAACGGCTAACCAACTTTTCATCCTAACATGTCCACTGTGCGGCAGTATTTTACACTAGAAACACCACAAGACAGCAACGTACAATGTCTGCAGAGTCGCTGTACCGAGAAGAGGAAGCTCCGCCGTGGCCTGCAATATAACGAACTTAAACATTTGATAAAGCACCACATTAAAGAGCATGAGGATATTTTAGCCAGGCAAGAGAAAGACGAAAGGAGCCGACAGAAATCACTTCTGGAGTCGTTCCAACAGCAACGTAAACTTTCGCTGGACAACGTGAAAGCTACAGGGATTACCGAGAAGCTGCTAAACTTCATCGTAATTAATGACCAACCACTTATCAGTTGTAGAAAATGAAGGATTTCACAGCTTGATTGAATATTTGCAGCCAGGATATAGTTTACCCTGCAGGAGATATTTATCAGTACAACAGTAGACAATCATAAAAAAAAGCATATGAATTGAAAAATAAAAGAAAATTATATTTAAAAAAAAAACTACATTATAAAGGGACGTAAAAAGCTAAAAAATTTAACATGTCTGTTGTTTATGCCATGAACTTAGCAGATGTTTGAAGCCATTTAATCGCTTTAATATCCACTTTAAAGATAGGAATAAAAAAAGCATATTTTTGTGTTAGCAGGATTTCATTCTAACTTTGAAACTTATCCAACATTAATAAAACTTAACTCAAGTTGCCTTTTTGGACATGCATGCATATTTTTGTTCAAATTGTACTTGAGAGGAGATTATTACAGACTCATATAAAATCATTAATAATGATGATATCGGAATCGTATCGGTATCTGTAGTTATCCAGATTTAGGTATTGGGATCGGATCGGAAATTTACAAATGTGGATCGGTGCATCCCTATTCTGAACAGCTCTGCCCACTCTTATGTCACTGATCTGCTGCAGCCATATGTCCCACTGTGCTCTCTGAGGTCAGCAGACCAGATGCTTTTACTGGTTCCAGGCACTCGTTTTAAGTTCAGAGGTGCAGGACCTTCTCTGCTGCAGGTCCAAACTGTGGAACGAGTTCTCACTGCATGTCAGGCAGGCTCCCTCGCTCACTGGTTTTATGTCTCGTTTAAAAACTCACTTTTATTCCCTGGTTTTAGACACTGAGTGAGTTGATTTTAACTTCTCTGCATTCTATGAAGGTAGTCATTTAGTTCTTATCTTTATTTGGATTATTTATTTTATTCTGTGCCATTGGCTTGTTTTGTTCTGTTGAACAGCACTTTGGTTGGCCTTGGTGCTATTTTAAGTGCTCTATAAATAACATGGTATGATGTGGTGTGGTGTTCATTAATCATTAAGCATGTTTGTTTGTTCCATGTCAAAAACCAACAAGTTGAAGCTTCGCCTGCAGCTGGAAGTCCTGTGTTCCTCTGAGATAACTGAACGTTGGTTTTATCAACAAAAGATCGTCATACATCATCAGATCGTGGGTGTCAGGAGGAGAAAGTTCTGTTCTTTTGAACTAAACATTTGTTTTCAGGGAAACCCAGGATTCAAACCACCCCCCAGCTTTGACACATAAAAAACCCGTAGAAGATGACTTGTGTTGATGCTGGACTTGGATCTAAAACAAGTATAAAATAAAGTAATTGTGTTGAACTGAACAGAACAAACATCCAGCGACAGCTGCTTTTCGTGGCCGTTTATAATTTCTTTGATATTCAGCCCAACAATTTGTTTTAATTACAACCTGCGTTCTACTCTTTGATGCTTTGCCAAATCTCATTAGCGCTCATAGACAAAAACTGTTTATTTTTAAATCTATGAATGATTTCTCTCAGGAGACTAACTCTCACACACTTTATGGAAGATAGTTTGCGTTGAACATTCAGTCCAGGCGACACGAGTTGGTTTCTGACCCACAACAAGCTCGTCAGAGGCCCCAGCAGGTCCTCACAGCTCCGATCCAGAGGCCGATGTTTGGGGCCCAGACTGAAGGACACGTGGCCCCCATTTCTACACTCTGTCACTGTTTTAGCTTTTAAATCCCGGTGCTTCCAGAGGTCCTGAACCCCAAAGATAGGTCCACTCCCTCTCTGATAGAAGTCTTTCTCATGATGTTCGTCCCTTGAAACTCTGAACACGTTGTCATTTGGTTGTGTTGGGCTCAGAGCACATGACGCCTCCTTCTCTCAACACGCTCGGTCAAAACTATGGTTTTAAAATCAAAATGTAAACTTTTCTTCAGCTCACGTTGGCTGTCAGAGATAAACAACAGACTGCAGTAAATTTAAACAGCAGCTTTCGTCTGTGAGTCTTGGTTCTGAGATCAGAGTGAAGGACAAAGGCAAGTAGTCCAAGTTTTAGAAGCAGTAACCCCCCCCCTCCCCCCATGTACTGTGTGCTGGGAGGCCATAAGCCACAGGCTGTCCTTCGTCACCTCACAATGAGACCGAACACACCAGCAAAAGAAAACTCCAACATATGTAGATTTATGTCCATTCTGTCTTCTTGTGTCCTTCTGTCCTGCTGTCAGTGTCCGTCTGTGTCCTCCTCTGGTTCTTTGGGTTTAACTGGACCTGACTTTTCTCTGCAGGCAGTTTTAGCAGCCGAAGCTGCAGAAAGCTGTTGTTTCTCTGACACCACTGGCTGACCCTGGGTTTCCTCACTGGATCTCTGACGCTGGGACGGGACTTCCTTTTACAGCTTATCAGTTTGATCCACAACCCTGGACCGGACCCGCTGAAACTGATCCTACAAAAAATAAAAGTTTTAAAAAATACAACTGCTGTCACTAAATTGTGGCAAACTGAAGATTGTTTGAAAGATCTGGAATTTTGTTTTTTTATAAAACGAGCATCCTTTTTGGCCTGGTTCTGGTTATCTTTGGGTACAGTTATTTTTCCAAAAACAGTTATTCCTATGTTCTAATCTCTTTTCCAGTTTATCTGTAAAGTTATCCAAGCTTTGTGTGATCAAAACAAGTGTAAAGTTTAGTTAACACAAACAGCGATAAAGTCAAGAGTAATGGGCCAAGCACTGAACCCTGAGGAACGCCATGAGCCATTCTGGTGTCTAAAGATTCATTATTAACATGTAAAACCTTTAATAGGTCTGATAAATATGATTTAAACCATTGTAGAGCTGCTCCTGTAAACCAAATATGTTCAAGACTTTGTAAAAAAAATAATGTGATTTATAAAAATCTAAGGAAAAGATGCAAGAACGTTTTCAGGAATCAAAGCAATTCAGATTATTTTAATTATGTTTGTCATGAACATAAATACGGTCATAATCATTATTTTGATCAGAACCTTTAGAAATCTATAATCTAATGATACTAATGTATTAGTTCAGGATTTACTTTCAGAAATTTCTTTGATTCTGATTCAATGAGCCGCTTTTCACCGATGCAACCAATGCTAACGCTAACATTCAGCATCCTGAAGTGAAAACAACTTTCCTAAAACTTGCATTCATTTGTGATTTTAAAAGACAATCCCAGCTGTTGATCAAACTTCCTCATTCAGAAACATAATTAGCTTTGCACAAGAAAAATGTCCACACAAATCTCTGCAGACTGAAAACTCGTGGAGGAAACGGCCAACAGCAAGGAGCTCCACCAGGGAGGAGAAGCAATTAGCTTGGTTTGATTTAAGGAGGTGAGAGGCTGAAACAAGTCAAACATGCGGTTTTGGATTGTTAGGCTGAACACAAATGACTCCAGGCTTCGAGATGTGACGGCTGCAGCTCTGTTTGGAGAAACGCTCGGTTCTGAGCGGACCGTGTTGATTCAGAAGGGAGATAAGCCGAGTAAATAAAGCTGGACCTGCAGAGGACGAGGTTACTCTGCTGCTCTTCTTCTGTTTAAAGGTCTCCAGATGAGCAGAGCTCATGAGGCTTCTGTTCTCTTCATGAGCTGTGAGAACATGGCTGACCGCAGCTGACCGATCAAAAGCTAAACCTCAGCCTCAGAAGACCACGTCACGCTAGCAGGATGCTACAGCCACAGGTGTCATGTCTGGGTTCGGCTGTTTCTGCATCAGCGCACGTGGAGTGTGAACACGTAGCCACCATGACAGCTACAGAAATGACATTTTCTGTACAGATGTATCGATGATGACAGCTAAAATGTATTGAAGGACTTTTTGAGGCTAAAAAAGCAAAACACTAGCTAAAAGCTAAAGTTATAGGACCAAAGCAGCAAAAGATTACTAAAACAATAAAAGCAGTAAAATGCTGTCTTTAAATAAAAGTAGCCAAGGTGTAGCTGAATATATCAAAAGAATAGCTGAAAGCTAACAAAGGCTAAGTAAAAGCTTAAAGTAGAAAAGGTGAAGTAGCTAAAAGTAGCTTAAGAAGACTTAGAGACAGCAGATCTCTATATTTTTATTGAGGAAACAGTCATCAATAAAGTTAAATATTGTGAATTTATAAAAATTGCAAAAACTAAAGTAGTAGTAGTAACGCACAAAACAGCTAAAGCAACACAAAGGTGCAGAAGTGAGACAAACAACAACAGTGTCAAAGATGACTCCGCCCACACAGAAGCCATACAGATGTTCTGAAGAACCGCTGTGGACCAAAAACAACCATCGAGAAGCCCATTGAGGTCCTGATGCTCAGCTGAAGACCTGACCAGGACCCTGCAAAGACCTCGGGCTGATGCTTGACCTGGTAACAGGTCTGGTGTGACGAGGTCCAAACATCACCATGAATCCTGGTGGTTCTGTCAGCAGTGGTCGAGGTTGGTGACAAATCCAACCAGAAGTTATTTTTGTAATAAAGCACCCATGGCTGACAGGAAGCAGAGACGAGTGACGGAGCAGGCGCTTCATCAGACACGTGATCAGGATCTGAGGCTTGAACAGATTACTGAGGATCTGATTTGTGGTCCTTGTGTCATCTGTGCTCTCCTCAGTGTTTCTCCCTGATGAGATCAGCTCCTCCTCTGCCACCGGTTGTTCTTCCCCAGGTGTTTGTTTATCCCCTCGTTAGTGTCTCTATAAATCCTGCGTTTCCGTGGATTGTCCACTTTGGCGTCACGTTCTGTCTCCCTCCGTGTCACCTCGTCAAAAAGATGCCACGTCAGCTGTTTTGTGTTGTTTAAATAAATATTTGCTATATGCCCGAGTTCTCCGAGTCCAGCCTGCATCTGGGTTCGTATTAGATGCACATCATGATAGTTACGTCTATCTTCAATTTCAGGAAAGTGAATTGTTGGGACATTTGGTTGTAGTCCCCGCTCCACTTCCCGATTAACTGCGTCACCTTTCTCACTTCTATTGATGTTCTTTACAGATGCACGAGAGGCAGAATTCATTTCTCCACCACCTGCCGAGGACTAAGTCCAGTTTCTGATCGAGTCCAAGCATCGGCTGCTGCTGAGGCCAGATTCACTCTGCAGCTCTGAGTCAGGATATCACACACACACACACACACACACACACACACACACACAGATTGTCTGGATGACAGCTAAATATCGAGGAGGGTCCAGTCCACCTTGAGTCGTCAATCATCTGTAGCTTTGACAGCTCGACTCACAGAGACGAAGAAAGAAGGAGGGATGCCTGCAGGAGGAAAAACAAATAATAAAAGAGAAGAAATATTATCCTTTGGTGGTTGTTTAACTGGAAACGAATTTTAATGTTTGTCTGTGATCACAAAATTATAAGAAATGCTTTAAATTCAATTCAATTAAAAATACTTTATTGATCCCAAAGGGCAATTAAGTGTTGTAGTTCATTGTCCTGGTTTCATTCAAGAGTTAGATGCTGACAACTGTGGGCAGGAAGGATCTCCTGCAACGAATCAGAAGAATCTGGCCAATCCGTCCACCCAGATCCAGCTTGCTGTCAGATCCGACGGGTCTCTTGGTCCTCCTGGGTAGCAGGACTGCCCGAATGTTGGACAGACTTCCTCCCTGAGCGATGCTCACTCCTCCCGGCAGTCTGCAGAGCTCCTCGTCGCCACGGACATACAGCTGAAGGTGCTGGAGGATGATCCTGGTCCTCCCGTTGTCACGAGCCGAATTTCCAACCAGCTCCAGGATCTCTGCAGTTAGGTACTCGAGCACCGCCGGCAGGTCGACGGGAATTCATCCACGGCGCCTCCTTTTCAACTCATTTGGGATTTGTGGCTGTAGTGGAGGTATTTGAGCTTTTAAGATGATAATCAGCTGCTCCTGGTTGTTAAAAAAAAAGCACCTTGTTGCCATGGTTACGCATCATAACAAAACAAATAAATGCACATTTTCATCCTTCTTGTCTACGTGTGTTAAAAATTAAAAATAAAATCAGAAATGGGTGACTGACAAGGTTGAGTCCGGTCCTCTGGACGGATTCTCACATTTATTGTAATAAAGATACAAAAAGAAATCTGAGCACAGATCTGTAGATCTATGTTCTGTCTGGTTCTGCGGCCTGTTAGCAGAACGATTTCTGACGTGAGGTCACAGTTCTGTACTTTTGAAACATGAAAATGATGAAGCTCTCGTTAGAACCTGCTGAGGTCTCGTTCGGTTCTTTTGATTTTACTTTTTTATTCTGGCGGTCTCTGTTTGTTGCTCACAGACTAACTGGTCCTACGCAGGTTTTATTCACACAAAGTGATTTTAAATCCTTTACTTTCTCCTCAGGCCGATTACTGAAACATGTTTTTGAATTTCTTCAAGCAAAAGTATTTTAACCGTTTAAAAAGGAATGCTCCTTCAAGAAACTAGAAGATAAAAACTCCTGTTTCAGCAGGAGTTTATTTAAAGTCCCTTCATGTTCACTTTTAGTTGAACGCTTTGGGATACTTCAGACCTTTAGGAGCCTTAAACTTGACCTTTGACCTGTGGGCCATCCAGCCTCAGACGAGGATGTTTGTTTTCTCCAACCGCCTCCACCATGAAGTCAGCTTTGGCTTTGCTGACACTCTGAAAACAACAGATTTTATAAACTTTATATGTTTCCTTTTATTAAAAACACTTTAAAAACAGGTGCAGGGGAAGTATTTATAGAAGAAGAGGGGGAGGGAGGAGAGAGAGGAATGAAACCACGATGTTAAAATGGAAAAAGAAAGGGCAAAGGAACAAAATGGAAGATGATGAAGAAACAAGAGAAGAGGAAGAGAAATGATGAAGAACAAAGAAAACCTGACAACGGAAACGACAAGAGGAAGTAAAGGAAAACAGGATGGAAGGTGAGGAGGAATGAAGATGTGAGACTGCAGGGAGGAGGAGGAGGAAGAGGAAGAAGAGGAGAAGGAAGAAGGAAGAGGAGGAGAACAGATGAGGAGAACAAAGAGGAGGAGGAAGAAGAGGACGAGAAGGAAGAAGAGGAGGAGGAAGAGGAGGAAGAAAGAGGAAGAAGGAAAATGAAGAGGAGAAGAACAAAGAGGAGGAGTAAGAGGAAGAGAACAAGGAGGACGAAGAGGATGAGAAGGAAGAAGAGGAGGAGGAAGAAGGAGGTAGAAGAAGGAAGAAGAGGAGGAGGAAGAAGAAGGAAGAAGAGGAGGAGGAGAAAGAGGAGTGGGGAAAGGAGGAGAAGTAGGACAAAAAGGAGGAGATATAGGAGGAATAGGAGGAGCAGGAGGAGGAAGGAAATTGTGGTTCCAGCTGCAGATAGAAGAGACGGGGTGAAAGATGAGATAGTATCATGATGAAACAGAGGTCAAACGTGTGTGTGTGTGTGTGTGTGTGTGTGGGGGGGGGGGGGGAGGGTGTGTGTGTGTGTGTGTGTGTGTGTGTGTTTGTGTGTCGGCAGCAGTAGAATCAGTACCGGAGCTCCAGTCCTGCCTCTCTGGGACTCACAATTTCCATCAATCATATCTGGAAATGAAATGTCTGTCTTTGCCTCTGCAGTTTAATTTGACACACCCACACACACACACAC
>NC_056510.1:5813600-5814917 GCF_014905685.2 Nematolebias whitei | reverse complement strand
ACACACACACACACACACACACACACACCATCTCTGCCGGCTGCTCTTCAGTTAGATTTACAGATTTTTTTCTATAAATCCAACTCTGTGACCACGAGAATATTAAAAAAACACATTAAATATTTTAAATTTAACTTTGAAACTTTGTTTTCTTGTTTTGTTGTGAAACATCTGAAGAAACACTTTCACGTGGACAAACATCTGCAGCTGATCATGTGCACTCAGCCTCATCCAAGATGGCCGCCTGAGCCAAGCCTCCTAACAAACACACAGCTGTGAGTTTTCACAGATGTGGAGCGCTGACGACCTGACACTAACAATAAATAAAAATATAAAAATAAGACGTTTTCTGTCTCCGTCAGTAAAACAGAAAAAAAGTCTCTACATTAATTTTACATCTTTGTTTTTAAAACTGCAACTGTTTGTTATTTATTGTTGTGATCTAGTGTTGTCATCCTCATGTGCAGGAAGTTTAATAAGATTCAAACTATAAAAACAACAAAAAGCATAAATAAATGTTTCCTGTTGGAGCTGAAACATCGTCGTCATGTTCATCATTCAGATCATCACTTCACATTATTCAGTTAAGACTTTTATTTTGGTGACATTTGCTGACCGTCAGCAGCAGAACTTTCAGATTAAAGTTTGATTTTGTTGTTGTTTGTTCCACGTCTTGTTGTTTGCAGCTGAAGACTCACAAGAACCGTTTTCTTCTCTGTCAGAAATTATTCATCATCTTTGGACTAACAAGCTGCTCACTATTTACTGATGTTTATTTTGTTGTAAACGTTCAGCTCATGGTGTTTATCACTTCCTGTTTGTTTACAGGATGTTTACTCCTGATACACAACAACAGATCAGGCAGTTCTGTGATTTACAGAAAATAAACCTTCAGCTTTATTTGTTGAAGGACTCCATGTTGTCTCTGGGACACGCAGACAGATCAATAAAGACGGGAGGTGGTCCGCCGGGACAAACTGTCCAATAAACCCAACAGGCTGGGAGGAAACAGGAAGTAGCCATGTCTGCTGGTCCGTCTGCTGCTGAGCTCATTTCGTACCTTCACCTTTTGGGTACAAAACCACAGCTGCTGTCAGTCAGCCTGGATCTGAGAGGGTTTCACTGAAATTAAAGGGACAGTTACACCATTTTGTCCGAAACCAGAAGCAGGCCAAGATCTTTACCTGACACATCCATCATACGTCCATCATACAGCCATCATACATACATCCATCCATCATACATACATCATACATACATCAATCATACAGCCATCATACATACATCCATCATACATCCATCATACATACATCCATC
>NC_056510.1:5808241-5813500 GCF_014905685.2 Nematolebias whitei | reverse complement strand
TATCATCCATCCATCCACCATCCATCTGCCATCCATCCATCCATCATCCATCCACCATCCATCATCCATCCATCCATCATCCGTCAATCATCTGTCCATCCATCATACATCCATCATACATCCACCATCCATCTATCATCCATCCTCCATCCATCCAGCCATCATCCATTAATCCTCCATCCATCCATCCATCATCAAATCCATTCACCATCCAGCCATCTTCCATCTATCATCCATCCATCCATCCATCCATCCATCCACCATCCATCCATCATCCATCATCACAGGGCAGATAATTGTTGTCATAATGTGTAAGTCTGTTCTTTTCTTACCTGATGTTTGTTTACCATAAATAACAATTAGAATAATGTCGACAGTTATAGTTTATAAAAATGTTGTCTTCAAAATTAAACACGTTTCATGTCAGAGTTTCAAAGTAAGATCATCTTATGATGAGTAATCACTGATGGAGTTTTAACCATTTTGTAAATAATATTTCGAGTAATCTACTGTGATATGGCATGACCTCACACTCAGAGTATGTGTTGTGCATGACTCTCAGCCACTACCACGTCCAAGTGTAGAGCACTTCCTGAACTCTGTCTGAATTAAAGTTTTTTATTTTCTTGCAAAGTTGAGTTGTAAACAAAAACAACGCTTGAGACAAAGTTAGGGTGTGATTTGACCGATGACCTCTGGGAACAAAGCATGGCACTGTTTTATAGATGAGGGTACGATTTGACCAATAAACACTGGGAACAATGTTTGGGTATGATGTAATGAACAGTCTCTGGGATCAATGCATGGGTATGATTTGACCAAAAACTGCTTAAAACAAAGTGGGGGGGTTAATTTATTGAATAACCACTGGTGCATCATGAGGGTACAATTTGACCAATAACCGCAGTCACAAAGTTGGGTACATTTTGACTAACAATCCTTGGGAGCAAAATGAGGGTACGATTTGACCAGCACTCCTTCTGTTGCCGTCTGTAGATGTGACCTTTAACCCTGAGGAGTCCACAGATGGTAAATGTGGTAAATGTCCCAGCAGGAGGCTCAGCTTGACCTCCAACTGTTGCGCTCCTCCCAGCGGCAGAAAACGGCCTCTCCTTCTCTGCTGAGAGGAGGCTCTGTGGATGAAACATCTGTGAGCATTAAGTGTCATTAAAAGCTTGAATCAGGGACTGAAGTTTCCCCTGCTGGCTGCTCTGACACTGATGTCATGCTCCTCATGTTCCCGTTGCTGAGTGTGTTTACAGCGAGAATAAATTCGGTCTTTCAGGCAGTTTGGCTGCGTGTTGCAGCCCATCAGAGACAGATTTTCATTGTTTATGTGGATCTCCGGTAGCTGCAGAACACAGCGTGTTGACTTTAATGATCTTAGACTTTGTTGGCTCCGTTCACTCTTAAAGCACTCATCTGCACAACACAAGAGGGTTACTGTTCCTCAGATGGTAAAAGAAAAGAAAACCTGAGGATGGCTCTACGAACATTTCCTGAAAACAAGAGGATGACATTTTCTTACCTTGGATTTTCAGTGCTCCTCTCACCCTGCAGAAACATTTTCAGCAGATCCTCAAAGAACATTTAAATTCGCCGAAATTTGTTAAAGAACTCGTAGAAATTATTTCTTGACTCCAGCAAAGTCCCTGCTCAATAATCCAGGTATACAATCCAACAAGTTTCAGTCAGCTCATCTGGATAGTTTCTTTTTGTGCTGGAACGTTTCACCTTCCATCCAGAAGGCTTCATCAGTCAAGGAAGCACACAAAACTGATTCTTCCCCCAAACAGCTTACTCCAAAGTGGAACAAACCAGTTATGTTGGTGCTAAGATGGTCTCTTTGGCACGCCCCCTCCTCCGGTGCTGGCCCTCTTCATGTCAAACTGGTTCGAAACCAACAAAGTCCATGCTCAATAATCCAGGTAGACAATCCAACAATTTTCAGTCAGGTCATCTGGACAGTTTCTTTTGTTTTTTGTGCTGAAGACGTCAGACACCACAGGTTTCAGTAAAAGAAGAATTCTGCACACTTTAAAGGGAAGCAAACATTTAGCATCAAATGGGTTTTAATAAAAGATTACTGTCGGAGGTTTATAATACCATATTTTCTGGTGTATAAATCGCAGCTTTTTTACATAGATTCGTCAGTCATGCGACTTATATGCTGTAGCGACTTATATACCTTTTTCCCCATATTCACAATGCAATTGTTGACTGACACTTTAAATTTCGAAGAACTGCAACAGCCAGTCCTCCCTTGCACTCTTGCTTCACTCAGCTGGTGTAGGCGGAGGAACGCTGGAGAGCTAGCAGCTCCAGCCATGATGGATGGATGAATGGATGGATGGATGGATGGTGCCTTTTGACCATTAAATAAATGCGATGGGTCAGCAGTGACGCATAATAAATGTGACTTATACAGTTTATGTTTTTCCCTCTTCATGATGCTTTTTTTTGACTGATGTGACTTGTACGCCGGAAAATACGGTAAATGAGTAAGATCAGCATCAACTCTAAACATTGTGTAAGTCAGACACTTCAGGATGATCACGATTGTCAAAGATGCAACTAAATGTTTCTGTTAACATAAAAAATTATTTAGTTTGTCTTCTGTCATCATCAGCTGCTTTTGGTTTTAAATTGTATTTCTTTACAGAATCGTTCAGAGCGACAGACTTTTTGTAAATCTTCATTTTAACCTGCCTGTATCATCTCTAACATCCGTTCAATATCTTCACCCGAACAAAAAAAGTTGTATCATCTGCAAATAAAACACACTTCAAAAGCCCTGACACATCAACCAGATCATTCACATACAAAATAAACAACTTTGGTCCCAGCACGGAGCCCTGAGGAACGCCACATCCATTAACACAAAATTCAGATCTTACATCGTTTGCCAGTACAAACTGTCTCCTATTATTCAAATAACTGGATACTCGCTGTTGTGCTAATCTTCTAATGCCATATTTATTCCATTTTTCAAAGAGATGGTGTGGTCAGTAGTGTTGAAGACCTTTTTTAAATCAACAAAAAACGCTAACACGATACTGTTTTTGATCAACAGCATTTGTTATCTCTTCTATTAGTTCCATGAGAGCCACTGGTGTTGAATTATTTGCTTTAAACCCATAATAACTATTACAAAACTACATTTGGCGGGTAATGCTCCAGCGCTGACTGGACGTCCTCTGCAGCCTTCTATGCTCCTCTTCCTCATCAAGCCGATGATCCTCTGGTGCAGCTGCTTAGCGTTAGCTGTGGCTGCCTGGAACTGACAGAGCAGAACTCCCACATTTCTTGTTTCTAGTTTTTTCATGAGACTGTGCTGGAAACAACAACGTGGCCTGCTTGAGTTTTTTAGTGTTTTGCGAGCCTTGATGTCGTCAGACGTGCGCTGGAAAGGTTTGGGTTGAGTTACTGACAGCAAGGAGCAACAATGTCGAATAAAGACTTGTAATAGTTTGTCTTTGGTCTTTAACTTGTCGTTCATGCGATCGGAACAAACTGGATCAGCACATTTGGGTCAGGGCAGAGAAAAAATAACTCAAACTGCTGGCGAGGCCTCAACATGTGACTTATAGAAAATTAGCAACGCACCGAGCCTGATTTATTACTTTCTGTTTTACTGCTTCTTTAGGCACCGTTTCACATTTAACAACAAGGAAAAGGACAAACGTGACACCACAGAGGACAAAAGAAAAAGACAAATATAAGGACAACAACAAAGAAGATGACACTGAGAAGACAAAAACAAACGATGAAAAACAAGATGAAGATGAAAAGGAGGACGATGACGTTTTTAAAAACTGAGAAAACGATGACAACAAATACGAGAAACTGGACAACAACTAAGAAGAACTTCGATGGGACAGCTGAGGTTTGGAGATAAGGTTGGAGAAGCTGATTTGGTCTGGACGTGTCCATCAGGGGGACAGTGGACGTATTGGGCAAAGGATGTTGGAGCTGCCAGGAAGGAGGCGATGAGGAAGACCACGAAGAAGGTCCATCCATGGATGTGGAGAAGGAGGATCTGCAGAGTGTTGGTGTGACAGAGGAGGATGCTGGGAGATGGAGACAGAATGTCCTCTGAGGACAGCAGCTGGAAGACAAAGACAGATATTTATCAAGTTTGCACCTTCTGGGTGTTTTATTCTTTATTAGGCAGTTTCTTGATCGAAGAGTCAAACCTTTACTTTAATCTCTGACTTTCTGGACCCTCAGAGGCAGGTCAGATAAAAGCAGTAGTCCCCCCCCCCCCACCACCACCACCACCAGCACCCACATCCATCCCCAGCTCCTGAACACACACCCCCTTCCTCCCCTCCCCTCCCCTCCCCCATGAGGGGAATGATGAACAGTGGCCTGCACAGAGCCAGCACTCAGCTTTAATTGGATGGAAGGTGGTTGGACACACGCACTATAAATAATGTGTGTGCGTGTGTGTGTGTGTGTGTGTGCGTTGCTGAGTGTGTGTGTGTGCGCTGGGTGCAGAAGGCAGGGTTAACTGTAATGCGGTTTCACTGTGAACCTAAGCACCGCTGAGACTGAGCGAGGCAGCCAAGCAGGCGGTGTAAATATCCCTCAGACGAACTGATTTGTCTGCGATCATAAACACGACATAAAGAGCTAATATGCAGGTCACCACCAGAAGATTTACACCCACAGGAGCCCACCGACTCCATCACAGCCCTCCAAGCCTCACAGGCCCGGGACTTTCCTGCAAAGGAAGCATTGTGTTTTGCTTCTCCTGGAGCAGGAACACCAGAGCCAGAACATGACTCATGTTTGAAGGTAACGTTGAGTCGGATTAATCCTTCAGATGTTTTGCTGCTAAAAACCCAAAGACTCAAAGAGAGAGCACAGACACGTCTTTTGATTTGTTTGATGCTCGGAGAGCTCGGAGAATAAAGCAGCTGCTATTACGTGAGCTCTCCTGAACTCCACGGGCGCGCAGAGGCAGAGAAGAGGCTCGTTCGCTGGAAAACTCTCTCATGGAGACTTCCAGGAAATCTGCTTCAACGTCCATTTTCTTCATTCAGACATACATCAGACGTCTTGTTGAGTGGGGTGATCTTCTGAGAGAAGAACAGGACTAAAGGACGTCTCAGGAACTGAAACCTGGCAATCATCCATCCATCATCTATCCATTATAAAGCCATCATACATACATTCATCATACATCCATCATACATCATACATCATACATACATCATACATCTATCATACATACATCATACATACATCATACAT
>NC_056510.1:5803703-5808231 GCF_014905685.2 Nematolebias whitei | reverse complement strand
ATCTATCATACATACATCATACATACATCATACATACATCATACATCTATCATACATCATACATTATACATTATACATCCATCATACATCCATCATACATCAATCATACATCATACAACATACATACATCATCCATTATACATCCATCATACATCAATCATGCATCCATCCTACATCATACATTCATTATACATTCATCATACATTCATCCATTACCCATCATCCATCATTCATCCATCCATCATCCATCTATCCATGCATCATCCATCTTTGGCTGTTTCTTTAGGTTACCAGACTTTAGCTGTTTATGTAGGTAAACAAACAAACGTTGGCTGTTTCTATAGATAAAAAAAAAAACACAATGTAGCACTTTATATAGATAAACAAATACAACAAAGTCCATGCTCAATAATCCAGGTATACAATCCAACATTTTTCAGTTAGGTCATCTGGACAGTTTCTTTTTTTGTGCTGAAACATTTCACCTTCAATCCAGAAGGCTTCATCAGTCAAGGAAACACACAATAAAAAACTGATTCTTCCCCCAACAGCTTACTCCAAAGTGGAACAAACCAGTTTTGTTTGTGATAAGATGGTCTCTTTGGTACGCCCCCTCCTCCATTGTCGGCCCTCTTCCTTGTTGACAGTCGTGTCAAACTGGTTGAAAACGTTTGAAATGTTTCAGCACAAAAAAAAAACCTGTCCAGATGACCTGACTGAAAAATGTTGGATAAACAAATACATTCTGACTGTTTCCATGGTAGCTGGAGGCCAGTCACACATTTTGTCTACAAATTTGTATTTTAAAGCTACTTCTCTATCAACATGAGAAAATTATTGTGTGTATGTTTGTTTATTTACCTTCTGAAATTTCAGAGGATGATTTATTTTTGACGGGTCTTCTTGACTTTACAGTATCTTTTAGATTGTTTCTAAACTTTTGGAAACAATTAGTAAACAACGTTTTCTTTATAAACTCTGCACCTGAACTCTTTTCATCAACACAAAAACACGACTCAAATTACTGCAGTACCTATGCCAGGCCAGTATGTGGCGCTGTAACGCGGCAGAGAAAACACCAGAAACAGGAATCGAGGTGTGGACAGTGAAGCAGCGTGTTGGATGTCTAACTGAGGACACCATCAGACTGTGGGTCAGAGCTGTGTCTGAATTATGACATCGTTGTTTTCAAAACACCGTGTTTAGGCTGTTTATAAGAAAAACTAAAAACGGCGTTTCAAGATTTATTCTGGAACCCTTTTTTTTTTTTAGATAAAATGCCTTAGTGCTCCTAAAACTCTGTTTTCGTGTGGACAGAAGGTTGAAACGGTGCATGCAAGGCAGCGGGCGATCTGAATTCACTGTGTTGCATCCTGGGATACAAGGTGCAGAATGTAAAACTATCAAGCTCTCCCAACCCCCTTTTACGTCCTAATTCCTCTTCTTTCCTTGTGTGTGTGTGTGTGTGTGTGTGTGTGTGTGTGTGTGTGTTGGACAAGATGTCCATGTCTACGTTACAGAAGGACGGACCCCCACCCAGCTGAGCCATCTGTCACCTGGGCACCTGCAGGTCTCCAGTCTTATGCAGCGTAAGAAAAGGAGCCATTTTTATGAAGTTAGAATAACAAACGTCAGCTTGTGCTCGACTCTCACCTCTTCCACATGAAAAATATCCCAGAGTTTCCTGCAGTGAAAGGCAGAAGCTGAAGACAAATCGCTGGTGTGTTCATGTTCCTCGTGTTCTCCTTGATCACCGTGGCGCTCCATCCTGAACCAACGGGATCTCCTCTATTTTTACCCTTGCAGTCCTGCTGAGCTAAAATAGCACCGGGGTCCATTCCATTACTTCTCTCGAACTCGTCTTTCCCTAATTTTCCTTCTTCTCCACAGACACAAACACACACAGGCAGATCCAAGGTCAGTGGAGGTCTGACGGGACGTTGATGAATGGATGTGAGGGGTGTCATCCTGGATAAACAGTGCCCGGGCCCACATGCTGCTACATCCTGAAAAATACGTCTGCTCCCCCAGCCGCTGAGGGAAACAGTGAGGAGGTCTCAAACGTCCTCTGGACCATACATCACTGCTCCTGCACAGAGACACAGAAACAGCACATTGATCCACAGGCAGGACGACTCATCTGGCACCGAAGGGTAAGAGATTGGACTCACAGAGCTTTGTTTCTGGAGAAAGGTCACAGTTTTCTGACAAACACTGGTTCTGGTATCGTTTGGGCCTCCCTCACACTGGAACAGACAATGAATTTGCCTTTCTCTCTAATCTTGATCCTTCCTTGCCCCGCTCCTTCATGGCTGTGAAGGATTATGACGTCGTCCTGATTTAAGCGGGGTAAACCGGAGGTTTGATGATGGGGGCTGAGATGGACCTCCAAGAACTGAATAAAATCCGAACAGGGTGCATGAAGCCATGAAGGTGTGGGGTGCACTTAAAGAAAAGTAGAACTGATTAAAATAAGAATGTGGCATTCGTGAACATTTGTTTTGTTTTTTTAATTTTTCAGCCTCCTGAGCTGAGCAGGACACAATGTCCACTTCAGTGTCGGATGTCCTGCCCATCTTCAGAAGGCCCTGCTGAAGACATTAATACTATAACTGGAAAGGTCCTGGAGAAACTTGGATGGGGACTGCCACGCTGCTGCCAATTTAAAGTTTTGATTTGACAGTACTATGTGTTGGGGTTCGCTCTCAGGCCACTAGACCAAATTTCAGCTCAATAAGGCAAAAAAAAAATCAATGAATTATATTCATTTTTTTTCCATTTAGCTAAGGCGGCCATCTTGGATTTTTTATTTGGATTCAATGTATGACAGGGAATGTTCTCAGCTATCCCCTCACCAAATTTAAGCTCAATATGTGTAAAAATAACTGAGTTAAAACCATTTAAATGTAGCTTGTGTTCAGTCAGGCTTTTGTATGGGATAAATGGCGTATGTGTTCGCAAATTACGTCGCCATGGTAACTCATAACATTTTCATCTTTAAATCACTTCTTGGTCTGCTGCCTTCATACATCTCCTCCTTCATGTCTCTGCGTGAGTGCAGCTACAGCGTGCGCTCTCTGGACATTATTACCTGCAGTGTTCCCTCACTGAGGACTGAACTTGGTAAAAAGGACCTTCTCCTACTCCGCTCCTGTTTCCTGGAATATCTTGCAAAAAGACCTGAAGCTCTCGACCTTGACATCTCTAAGGGACTTTAAGAATCTGTTTGACTCCTGGCAGGGACCGATGCAGACATGTTCCTGTTTTTAGTTTTCTACATTAGCCTTATAATCTAGCTGTTTTTGTTACCTTTTTTTTGCCCTCTTATTTTAATTTGTAAAAAAAAAAAAAATCTTTACGTCTCTTTTATAATTGTCTATTGTTGTCACTGTTGTCCATTGTTGTCATCATCATCAGGTCTCTCTTGTAAATGAGTCCTCGAGGCTCAATGGGATTAACGTGTCAAAATAAAGGTTGAAGGAATGAAAAACTCAAAACACCAATAAAAGTAAAAGCACACATCACGACGCTGAGCCAGTTGTTTTGATGTAACATCTGTGGAGACATTGCGGTTTGGGCTGCATTAAAGTTGACAGAAGAGTAAGATATAAAGTTAAGAAACACTTTTAGGTGGATAATAATAGGTGCTGCCTTATATTACAGTCCCCAATAAGTTTGTTTATTCATTATTATTCCCATCATTATGATCACGTGATCACCTGTTAGGTGTTTTCTCAACGTTTAAACGTTGGTCTTGAAAGACAGCGGGTGATGCGCATCCCTCGAAGGAATGCCGGGTTTTTGATTTATAGGCTTTACTTTTGTTTCAGCTCCTCGTGTGTCTTGCTTTGAAATGTCCACATTTTAGATTCTTTAACACGAAACCACTTTTTAAGAAGTTGTGTTTTTTTTTTTAATCCCACACATCGTCAGCAGAAACTGATTTTGTGTCATAAAACCTAAAAAATTCCCACAGCTTTAACACCGCAGGAGGTGTTGGTGTGCACAGCAGCTGCAGGGAGGGGGGGTGGGGGGAGGACGAGGCCCACAACCGGTCACCAGTTATTAACGGGGATGATTAATGTGCTGTGTTCTTCCAGTTACAGTAGGCTATGGAAACTGTGGTTTACAAGAAAAGCACAGACACAGAAACACATCATAAACACCGACTGAGTCCCCACATGAAAGCCGAGTCCGTATCAGCCGGTTTGTTCGGCTGCAGAGACGCCCTCGTCCCTCATGGAGGACTCATCCAGAAAGGCATGATGGGAACGAGACCCTTTCATCTCCTCACTCTGATTGGACTGAAATTATCTGAGCGGGCCTCGCTGTCAAGTGCTCCTCCTGGTGTGGCCTGGAGAGCCAGGTGAACAGGCAGAAAAGAGGCCTGCGTGAAGGTTTTACAGCCTGCTGCGGGGGGGGGGGGGGGGGGGGGGGGGCCCCCCATCCCCCCCCCGCCGAGTCGGTGGGGCTAGCGAGGCGTCAGCGTAACGTCAAGGATACTAGGGGGGGGTAGTCGGGGGTGCGG
>NC_056510.1:5801968-5803603 GCF_014905685.2 Nematolebias whitei | reverse complement strand
TGTTTCCATCCAGTCCTCGGCTCGGCCTGAGATATATGAAGCCTTGTCACATCAAGACGCCTCAGCTACGCTCTCGATTGGTGCAGACACTGACCGCCAGCGCAGGCCCAAAACATTTCCAGATGTCTGCCAGCAGCTGCCTCCATGTGCACACTCATCATACGTGTGGGGGGAGGGGGGGAGGGTGATGAACCCTGCAGCTCTGTGCACGGGAGAGGCATGAATTGGAAATCTTGTGATGAGGACAGACTTTAAAGTCTGTGCAGAGAGGAGGAGAGGGAGTCGGTTTGAAAGGAGGAGGAAACCATGTGTGTGTGTGTGTAGATGTTAGTAAAAATGGAGACACAGACATTAAAGTGCTTTCAATTTCTTCCCTCTGCACTTCTTGCCCAGAAGGGAATCTTTTCTTCTGCTCCCCGGCGTGCCAGCTCGCCGAGGCTCCCACATCAATCGCGGCGTTTCACGTTTTATGTTCATTTTGTATCGCCGTTTTGCTCGTCGGCTCGTCATTACGGCTGATAAATAGGCAAACGCATTGTCTGGGCAACGGTTACATTAGAGGTGATCCACCAGGGAGTCTGAGTTATGAGCCCGATTGAGCCGTTGGAGGGAAACGCTCGCGCTAAAATGGAATCTGAATGTTGAAGCTCGGGGGAGGAACCAGAATGCAACCGGACCAGAATTTTCTGTAATTCTCAGCTTCACGTGGGATTAAAGCAGAACAAAAACTCAGCCGCCATCATTCATGTTTTGCATCAGCTGTCAGAAGCAATTTCTCTGGTTTTTGTGCTTAAATCCAACGTTTGAGCTGAGCCGAGTGCTGATGAAATGCTGCTCACAAGACTTTTCACGCTTGCAGTGCAGAACATCATGAGAGGACTTAGGAGAAACTTTTGATAAATCCCATTTCCAGTATAATAAGGAACCCTTCACAGCTTGGGTTAAAGCAAACTGTGGTCCCAAACAGAACGAATCCTGTCAGTGTTTTCCTCTCAACAGCTCCTCCACAGAACCACTGATCCGGGCCTGTAGCTGTGAGGAATGCCACCGCTGAAGGCTGTGTCTGTGGACTCCATGTTTCATGTTCCACCTGTAGGACTCCCCCCTGCCTTCCACACATCCTGAACACTCAGCTGATGCTAAAACATTTACAACATCACAAATGTGTGACGTCACGAGCGCTGCAGTATGGCAGCACTGACGGGAGCTCCGCTTCCACTCGCTCTGTTTTTGTTCCTGTTGTTTTGACTTTTTTTTTTGCACCTACACTGTACACCCACGCGACAGGTATGACCGCGATGCACGTTTGGAGTTTTGTGTGTCGCTGTCTTGCCATTGTGGTTCAGTTCCCGGCCCCATCGCAGCCTCGGGCACGGGCTCCGGCCTGTCATGGTGGTCATCTCCACGATCCTCCACCTGCCTGGAGGGACCAAATTCTACGGAACATTTCGGTTCCAAGATGGAACTTCGGATGTTCTGTGTCTGCCGGACCCGGTTCTGGGGGGCAGTCATCATTCATTGTCGTGGTTGTCATCATACTGCTAACAGAACCACTCTGCTACCAGAACCACTCTGCTACCAGAACCATGCTGCTAACAGAACCACTCTGCTAACAGAACCACGCTGCTAACAGAA
>NC_056510.1:5801263-5801958 GCF_014905685.2 Nematolebias whitei | reverse complement strand
CTAACAGTACCACACTACTAACAGAACCACTCTGCTAACAGAACCACACTGCTAACAGAACCATGCTGCTAACAGTACCACACTGCTAACAGAACCACTCTGCTAACAGAACCGTGCTGCTAACAGTAAAACACTACAAACAGAACCATGCTGCTAACAGAACCATGCTGCTAACAGAACCATGCTGCTAACAGAACCACACTGCTAACAGAACCATGCTGCTAACAGTACCACACTGCTAACAGAACCACTCTGCTAACAGAACCATGCTGCTAACAGTACCACACTGCTAACAGAACCATGCTGCTAACAGAACCATGCTGCTAACAGTACCACACTGCTAACAGTACCACGCTGCTAACAGTACCACACTGCTAACAGTACCACGCTGCTAACAGAACCATGCTGCTAACAGAACCACACTGCTAACAGAACCACACTGTAAACAGAACCATGCTGCTAACAGAACCACTCTGCTAACAGAACCACTCTGCTAACAGAACCACACTGCTAACAGAACCACTCTGCTAATGGAACCATGCTGCTAACAGAACCACTCTGCTAATGGAACCATGCTGCTAACAGTACCACTCTGCTAACAGAACCATGCTGCTAACAGAACCATGCTGCTAACAGTACCACACTGCAAACAGAACCACTCTGCTAACAGAACCATGCTGCTAACAGAACCACTC
>NC_056510.1:5788388-5801253 GCF_014905685.2 Nematolebias whitei | reverse complement strand
ACCACTCTGCTAACAGAACCATGCTGCTAACAGAACCACTCTGCTAATGGGACCATGTTGGGAAGAGAATCTCAGTGTCAATAGGACCATGCTGCTGTAGATTTCCTTCTTTTCCACTTTTGACGCCTTGTTTTTGTATTTTTGTTGCATGCTCTGATATTTCTTGCTGCTTTTGGTGAGTCGAGATGGTTCTTCTTGTCCTGAGCATTTCATTGCATTGTTGACCTTGTGTTGACCTTGTGAAGATCTGCATATGGCAATAAACCTAAACTTCTGAGCTCAAATCTGACTTCACTACTAGATTTGAAACCTTTATGTTCCTGAGCTACCAGCTCAGCAGAAACGTCTGTCCTGAAGACAGAAGCTGATCTGGAAATGAGAAGTTTGTTTGTTTGTTTGTTTGTTTGTTTGTTCCACCTGCTGGATGTCAGTCAGAATGAATGTCTGTCGCTGTTCAACCTGAGTGTGTGCTGCTGGTCATGTCCTGTTAATATAACACTGTTCTGCATCAAATGCTGCTGTTCAGTTTCTTTAAACTCGTCTTGGGTTCCACACACACCTGAATCCTGTTTGTTAATGACCACACCTGTCCTGCATCAGTTAATCTCTGCCTCGGTTTTATAAAGCTGCAGGTTGTCCGCGCCTCACTTTGAACTTCTTTACAGTTTATGTTGAGTTTTGGTTGGAGTTTATGTTTTATGTTACCGTCCTGTCAGTCAGCTGTCTTAATATTTATTTTATTCATTGTTTAATTTGTCAGAAAGTCAGTACAGAAAATAAAGCCAGAGTATAATCTATACCAGATTAAAACATTTGAACATGTTAATAAAATGACTTCTGTTCAGATATATTCTATCATCACCTGTTTAAGTTCTACATTTCACGCCCCCTGGAGCTTCACTGAAAATATAGAAGAAGCTGCCCAGGGATGCTGGATGAACTCTTATGAGGCCCACTCCCTTTTGGGGAGAAACTTGAAGTGAGGAGCAGCAAGATGTTTTTTTTTCTGGCTGTAAAACAGCTGGAGTTTATGCACCTTTTTGACAACTTATCTGTAGATTTAATAATGTCTGACACTCCTCACTGGAAGAGAGAATAGACGTGCTCCCTCTCTCGTCCCTGCACCGTTTGTGTGAAGACACCAGTGCAGCAGATTATTAAACATCTTCAGAGACTGAAGCAGCAGCTGCTCCCAGGAGGCTCTGAACATCTGAAGCTGCAGGAACGCTGCAAACGGCTTCTACGAATCAGACGCTGTTTGTTTTGTAGAATGTAGGAAGGCTTTCCTCAAATGCTGCAGAAAACCTCCATTTACACGAAGGCAAAGTGCCCCAGCAACAAGACGCCATGTGTGCAAATGTAAATTAGCCGGATCCACAAAATCTAAAATTAATCTGAAAAAAGCCCATAAATCTCCCCAAATGTAAACTGATTACAAACACATCTATCTCTATGAAAAGGCCTCCCATCACTGCAGCTGCTGATGCTAACCAATAGCTACTGCTGATGCTAACAGCAGCTGCTGATAACCGATCCTGATGCTGTTAGCATCAACAGCTGCTGATGCTAACAATAGCTCCTGATGATAACCTTGAAGCTGGAGCTATTAAGCTCCTCAAGCTACCAGTATTTCTCTTTTCCACTGCATTTATTTCTCTTTAACAGATTGTCCGATCTGTCTTTAGACAGATCCACAAAATGTAAAGTTAAGCTGCAAAAGTCTCACAAATCTCCCCAAATGTAAACCGATGACAAACGCATCTATCTCTATGAACAGACTCGCATCAAAAAGTTCAGCTCAAAAATATTTCTAAAAGTCTGCAGGTGAAATTCAGAGGCAGAGCAGTGCACATAAGCTAAAAGCCGCAACTGATGCTAACAGCTGCTAATGCTAACAGCTGCTGAAGCTAACAGCTGCTAATAGCTACTTACCAACAGCTGGAAGCTATTAAGCTCCTCAACCTATTTATTTTCTTCACTGCATTTATTTCTCTTTCACATTTTGTTTTCTTTCTTTGCAGCTTGACCTCTGGAAATGATCCAAAATGGAGAAGCAGTTTTTCCTCAGGAACACCCCGAGAGTCGGTGCTGGTGGACTCGTTCTTGGCATGGCTCTCCCGAAGATGTGCCTCGAACAAGTGAAAGTGATTGCTGCTAGTTCTCCCTTTTATTAAGAAGGATGGCGTGACTGGTTTGATTCTTGAAGTGTGAATCATTCGGACCATCGCAGAGTTGGAAAATACAAAAATCAAGTTCATTCTCAGCGGTAAAGCTGAAGGTGTCTCAGTGAATGATGACTCACAAGAAATAATTTGTTAGATCGTTGGCATTGCTCTGAATTCACCAAAGGACTGACTGTGAAGGGACCCGGTCCAGGTTTGGACGTCCTTATCCGAGCAGCTGGCTTTGGTATCGACCCGGTTTCTGAGGGAGAACTTTCAGTCCGACTGACCAGAATTAGCGTCATTTAGGAGGGATGTATCTTTACAAACGATGAGGCAGGAAAATCTCTGCAAGTCTTTGCCCAGTTCCTCCTCTCTCCTTCTCTGCTGCTCGTCCTTCTGTTCAAACAGAACGTGGGCTGAAGAAAGTATCTTCTGAATGACAGAAACAGGTGAACGTTCACACCGGACCTCTCGAACCAGGAGCGTTCATAAAGATGCGGCGCCATCGTTTTGAAACGGGAACTTGCTGAAACTGAACAAGTCCTTTCTTTGGCCGTCGTCCTCCTTCTTTAACGAGCTCGATTGGATTTCCCTCCTAATGCTCTGATAGATAAGCACTTTATTCATTAGTCTGGGTTCACGGGGCTCAGGAAGGAAAGAAGCAATCAAACGGTAATTCTTCAGACAAACACAGAGCCTATAAATCATTTGATCCCACACACTGAGAGTTCAGAGTACTGTCTGACCAGAACCGCTTGGCGAACACTGACCTGCAGCCAGCCGACCGACTGAAACCGCCTCCTACAGCCCAACATGGCTGCCGCAGAGGTTCCCAACCCTGGTCCTCGAGGATCACTGCATGTTTTCGTAGTTTCTCTGCTCCAACACGTCTAACTCTGTGATTTAATTACTTCAAGTTCTGTCAATCACCCGTTCGTTCAAAGCAGGTGTGATGGAGAAGGAAACAACTAAAACATGCAGGATGGTGTTCCTCAAGGACCTGGGTTGGGAACCACTAGGGATCGTCGGGTGCTGACTGGGAGCAGCTGCTCCCTGGTTCTGGTGACTTATTTTGGTTTAATTTGGTTCAGGACTTTAGTTTCACTAAATAACACTAAACATTCTAGACCAAGTTCAAGAAGGTTTACTGTCATTCACGTCACATGTGGTACATGAGGTGGAACAAAATTGCGTACTCAGTGTCTCAGTTACACCAAAATAGCAAAATATAAAGTGTAAAAAGAAACTAAATATATCTTAGAAAGGATTTAAGATGTACACTAAGACATATGTGTCAAACGCAAGGCCCGGGGGCCAAATGTGGCCCTCGTTGACATCTTATCTGACCCACAAGATGTTATTTTATTTGTAAAATACTTTTTTTTTCACTTTAATTAGTGAATTAATTAATTCAAATTAGTTTGAAAAAGTTTTTACTTTTGACCCCCTTTTGTATGTAAGTGGGTTTGACACCCCTGCACTAAGATATACGCTAAACAAACGCCAAACGGTACGCTAAAAGATGTAAGATGCTAAACACTAATAATGTAAAACAATACGGCGTAACAACAGCAGCCTGAACATGAGTCTGTGGTGACCAGATGGGTACATATGAATACAGCATCGTGACATAATCAGCAGCATGAGATCAGCAGCAGAAATACATACCACATACGTCACATGCAGGTTCATTTGGAACCTTTCTTTTGGATATTTTCCGGGGCAGTAGCTCAGTGGTCAGTGCTGTGGTCTCGTAATCCTACAGGTTCAAGTCCAGGTTGAATGAGGAACAGCACCCAGCGTAAAAATAACGATGTGAAGAAACGCATGAAAACAGAGAGTCAGGAGAATCACCATCTCCTAAAAACGTTCAGCAGCAGCCAGAAAAATAAAACGGCTTTCCCGGACACCATCGGCGCCAAATCCTGCTCCATGCAAGCTGTTTTTACCAGGAACGCTTTCAGCTTAATATCGTGTCAAATGTTTTGATGGCTGGAACGATTCCCACACTTCTCAGAAAAATAAAAAAAGGACTTGTGACCAGCCATGAAGTTTAAAGTTTGCAAACGCAGAACACGACGACAGCCGAACGACGAGTATTTTACCACGTTGGCTGCTGTTTCTTACGTTTTATAAGAGCTGTGTGCTGTTTGCAGCATTCTTCTTAAAGTTTTAGTAGACTTCTGGAAGCCACCTCACAACCTTGAACTTGCTGTTTCAGGACACAGAGGAGGTGGGACTCGTACAGCTCTGAAAGACGGATGACTTGAGGGGAAAGTATTTTCTGTAGCACCTATGAACTCACAGCTACGAATCCAAACGTTAACGAAGCACGTGATTTACATTTTGATGCATCAGAAGACCTGCACATCTTTAAGTACGGTTGTCTTCAATGTATTCTGATCAGATACTGTTTTTTTTTATTGCTCATTAAGTGGCTCGAACCACATTATTAGTGAAAATGGTTGTGTTGCACCTTTTTTTTACCATTTTCCATCATGGTGGAAGAAGTGGTCCAAAGCTGGCAGAAGTGTGACGTCCTGGTGGAGAGTTGGCTCTGAGCCAGCCCAGAAGTCCACGGGACTCCGAGCTAGTCAGCTGAGAAATGGGAAACATCCAGGGAACTCTCAAACACCGCGAGAGCACAGCCGGACCCGACAAGACCCGGGAGGGAAACAACCCGTATCACATCCATAGTGGTAATGAGACGAGATGGAGAAGTTTCCTGGTTAAACATCTTTCTTCTGATGAGAACAACTCAGTGCCAACTTAGTTCTTTTTAGACATTTATAATTAGTTCACGAATCTGAGATAAAGTTTACCTAAATTCTAAACTTTAGTCCTAAATTGAATAATACCTTGCCTCAAAGTCTTTAAACTATTTACATCATTCACTTTCTGAAATAACACCATTTGGTTATTCTTTCATATTTCATATAGTTTCCATATTGTCATTATTCAAACTGAAAATAAACGTTACAGAATTGTGTTTTTAAATGACCAGATTATTAGTCTTCCTTTGAGTGAGGGGGTTCAACATTGTTAAAGGACTCGCATTATTCTTTTGATTGAGGTCGGTCAACATTTATTATAAGTTTGAACGGTTAGCGTAAACACCTGTTAACAAAGTGACCAGACTTCTTTATCTAAGCATTACCCATACAGATTATTAATTTTAATTCCACCATTTTTCACCATTTTTATCCGCTTCATTGGGTCTTAAGTTACAGTAGTCCTTACTACTTTTGTAATTAATTTGTCATTTTGGGGGTAAAATGACTGTTGTTTTTTAAAGTCCTGACTCTCTGCGTGAAGAGATAACGTCTCTGTCCGACTCTTCTGACGTAGTGGAGCTGGAATATCGAGCATCCCGGGGAGCCTGAGGTTTTATTTTGCAGTAAAACTTGGACTGACTCGATTGAAAACGTTGCCCGGTGCTTCCACCTGCTGAAATACTGTTTTTAATCTGATTTGTGTTCGTCGCATCATTCAGATAAAGGCATTATTTGGGAGTTGTTTCACCTCGTTGGTGTCACAAAGAACCTTCTGAGATGATTCAAGTCCAAACCAGAGCTGTCGGATCACAGTTCACGGGTCCGTTTCGGCACGGAGTAGTTTATCTCTGTGAAGACCAGACTCTTGGATTCATTTTGTTTTCAGATCTTATCTTTGCAGATAAATTAAATGAATAATTCCTGAGGCTGAAGTAGATTTAGGACGGTAACAATTTTAGGAATGTTTTCTGCGAACTGTCAGAACTTGGGAAATGTAAAAAGAACTTGAAGTGAATTATAAATATCACTTAAAATGTGAGTTTTCTCCGGGTCCTCCAGTTTCCTCCCACAGACCAAAAATGTTAGGCTGATTGGTAAATCTAAATTGTCCCTAGGTGTGAGTGAGCAAGTGAATGGTTGTTTGTCTCTGTCCCTGTGATGGAGTGGAGACCTGTCCAGGGTGTCCCCCACTTCACACTGTGACTGTTGGATATGGGCACCAGTGACCCCATGACCCAAAATGGAAGAAGCGGGTTAAAGATAATGGATGGATGATTAAACTGAGGCCAGAATAGAAGCCAGTAAAAAAAAATGTCTGTAAGGTTTTGTTTCATGCTGTTGGTGAGGATTCCCCAAAGAGGACCAGTTCAGTTGGACTCATCCATTCATCCAGCTGCGTCATGGCTTCATGGATTCAAAACAAACCTTTTAGTGCAACAAACACAAACGACAAGTGGGAGACCAGAGATCATCAGTCTGATCAATGACCGGCAGCCTGAAGCTGGATCTCCTCACCTTATGCGTCTAGGATCCACTCTAGGTCTAGTCCAGTCTACGCTGCACCCCCACCCCTCAGAAACAAAGAAAGCTCCTGATGCTCAGGATGGAAATGTTTTAGCAACATCTTCCAACAAGCAGCAGAGCGCACGATGAGACGATATCCACAAAAAACGCTTCCGCATCGACCATTGGTGAGTCAAACCCGGTCCTGTTTGGACCTCCATCTTCAGAACCATCCATGAACTAGAGTTCAAACGGGTCGCAGAAAGTTGGACTTTCTATGACGGAGCTGCAGTTTAAACATCTTTAACACTTTTTATACAATCACAGGCTCAAGGGTGTTTTAGGATCTTTTCTTCTCGGATTGTTCAACTTTCTAAACTTTTCAAAATATTTGCAAACAAGATCACCGATCACAAGTGTTTTTGTCTCCTCTCTCTGCTGGAGGACTGATGGTTTCCTCATAAATCCCCTCAGAGGTCAAAGGTCACATCCAAACTCATTGACTTCCATCTGGATTTGGAATTTTAACCTAAAAACAGGAAGTGAAGGCTCTTTTGAACTTTTCATAACTCCCCCATGAACACTGTAAAAACTTTAAACATGAGCGTGTGACTGTTGGTTTGAGGCTTACTTTTCACTCCGTGTTTCTGCCTGTCTTAGTAAGACCCTGCCTATAACCACTGGTTGCTTTATAAACTGATTATTTTGTTTCCATCTATACTTTTTCTAACTAAAATGCTGACATACCCATGCTGCACCTCCAGGAGAGGTGAGAGTGTTAGACGTTTCAAAATTAAAAGTACTCTTATTTTTGTCTTAAATTTCTTGAAAAGCTTGTTTCTAATTTGATGCCGTCTACAGTTTCTTCAGTTATTTAACCATTTCGGCACACAAACAATCAGGACAAAAACTATGAAGTCAGGGAAGAGTGAAAACAATATATTTGCCATGATTTTTAACAATTGTTGTTACTCTGATCCTTTAATGAACACCTTGAAGGCCCTGATGGTTTCCAGTTTATTCATCCAAACAAAGGAAGGCTTATTGTTTCCACAACAGTGATGTAACGTGGACAGCCTGACTCAGACGTAGTTCCTGTTGAGGACACCTGAGCCCGGTGAGACACTTTCCCTCGCCTGTCCCCAGAGACCTGGGCTCTGATAGCCGTCTCTATTCAGGAAACAACGGAGCACTTAGCCTCCCAACAAATTTCCTCGATCCCTGCGGGGGACGAGGAGCGACACCGGACTGTGCTGCGAAATCTGTTCAAGGTGCTGGATCAGAGGTCAGGGTCGGGACAGGTCAGTGGAGATGGACCGGTGGAAGAGGTCAAAGGTCAGACTTTGATGCGGCGCACAGTCTGGCCTAAGGCTGTGGTTTGATGGCTCGGTCCAGGTGTGAAGGAGGAGGGCCATAATGGAGCCACGGAGCGCTCATACCTCCACGGAGCTGGACCTACAACCCACTGGGCTTTTGATCACTTGGCGAGCGACTTTTTCTCCCTGAACAAAAGAATCCCGCGAAGAGCTTTTAGTCTCACCGAGAGAGGAAGAGCGACATAGAGGGTGTCATGACACCGGTGGGGGCGGGGCTTCACGATACAGACCCTCGAGTCTAAATATAAAATACCTGGAGACAAGAAAAATATCTTCAGAGGGTTTAAGGACGGCAGATATCAAAGTTTTTGAAGTAAAATGATCATAAAGATTTTAACTTTAAATTACCCAACCAGGCAGCACGGTGGCGCAGTTTATATATAGCTGCCATTTCTCATCAAACAAGTTGCTGGTTCAAATCCCAGCCGGGTGGTCTTTCAGGGTTGAGTTTGCATGTTCTCTCTGTGTATGCGTGGGTTTTCTCCGGGTACAGTAGTCCCTCGCTAATTCGCGGTTCGACTTTTCGTGGACTCGCGCTTTCGCGGTTTTTCAAATTAAGATTGTAGACGAGAAAAAAAGATTGTACACGACACATGATTCACCTTTAATAATACTCACGTGATTGGGACAGTATGGGATACAGGATAAAGTTAACAACAAAAAATAAACTTTGGACAGGCGCCGCCATTTTGTAGTTTTCTCTCAATAAGCTGATACTGTATCGCCAGTCTAAAGGACTACATTACCCAGAAACCAGCAGTGCTTCTGGCCGTTGCTTTCTGCTGAAATGGAGGGAAAGTTTTGATCCGATCCGGAAAAGTTTGGTCCTTTATTCATAATGACTTTGGTGCTCAATGGATGCAGAGAGCCGTACGGAACCGACCGGGAATTGGACCAGAACCGGACTTCCAACCTCATCGGTCAATCTGAGAGTTGCTTGTTGGCCCATGAGGCCTCTCGAGCGGGGAACTTGTTGCTTGGAGGGTCTGATATTTTCTCCAGAGCTCACTGGGACGTTTTTCATTTGGACTTCATTTGGATTTGGACTCGATCGGGACCACTGTGTGGTTTTGTTTGCAGTACGTAGCTACCGTGCAGTACATATACGTATGTTGTTAAAACTCCGTAGGTTTAAGAGTTTAGAACATTGAAAGAGTTTTTGGAAGGTTAAAGACTTAAAATATATAAATACTAAAATAAGTATAGCGTTCCAACTTCACAGTTTTTCCACTTATTGTGGGGAGGGTCCGGAATGTGACCCCCGCAATATACGAGGGAGTACTGTAATCTTGTTTCCTCCCACAGACCAAAAACATGTAACCTGTTAGGCTGATTGGTAACTCTAATTGTCCCTAGGTGAGAGTGGAAGTGAGTGAATGGTTGTTTTGTCTCTGTGTCCCTGTGATGGACTGGAGACCTGTCCGGGTGTCCCCCACCTCTCGCGCAGTGATGGCTGGACATGGGCACCAGTGACTCCCACGACCTGGAAAGGAAAAGCGGATAAAGATAATGGATGGGTGGAATTATCCAACCAAACAGCGACTGAATGGTCAACTAACCGGAGTGGGGGGGTGAGCTGGTGAAATAAGTGAAGCTGTGTTCAGACCTCCCACTGACCTCCTGTTCTGCCCCGTCAGACTGCAGGAATCCAAGGAGGATGAAGATGTGGGCAGAGGAAGAGGTAAAAAAAAGGTGTGCTCGGCTGGGAGCCAGCCAAAGGAGTGTCTCCGAAGTAATGAGAGACATATGATGTGTTTGGCATGGTCACAAGAATAAAACATGTTTGTGTGGGTTTTTCTGAAGGGGCTATAAAAATGATTCATGGTCCTCCCTGCAGAATGTGGAGGATAAAGCTACACCCACTCACTTCCTGTTCAAACACAAACGCCAGATTTAAGCTCGCATATTTGTGTTTTTTTTTAAGTAAAGTTCAGTGAAAGCGCCGTAAATATCCGAGCTACATGTGTGAGGTGGTCGGAGACGGGACCACGTGATGCTCAGGAGGCACTGGAACGTGAAACGGCAGCAAATCCACACAACAGAGGGACACGACAAAACCTTTACAGTCCCTTCTTGTGGTGAGTCTGTCACATTATAAATAACAATAAAGACCAAAATGAAAAAATCATCACGACCACATGTATGCAGCTCTGATGTTGCCATGGAAACGTGGAAACAACAGTGATCACAGTTTTAACGCGCTCACTTTGCAGGTGAATGATGGCGACAATAACCATGTCCTCAGCTTAAAGACTCTTTACAACCAGGCTGAAGATAATTTAATTTACTTTAGTGGTAACTGGATAATTGTGTCTGAGCTGTAGAAGTTAACAAGATTTTAAAGCTCTGAATAAATCCAACATGTTCACAAACACAAGACGCGTCCAGTAAATAAATAAATAAATACAATTATTTTTCAGACACGTTGATTTATTGTGATGACGGTTATAATAAATGATGAGCCACCGAACGGATGAAACCAGATCTATTGTTCCTTCTGACCAGAGATCCTTTAAACGTCATAAAAACTTTGTTGTTTGTTGTTTGTTTTATAAATGAATAATGTGGTTTGGGTAGTAGGCGCCACAACAACGTGTAAATGCAGCGTTGTGCCAACATAAATGGTGAATGAATGTGTTATATTTTCTTTATATTAGTTAAACTTAGTTTTCTCGACTGATTTAATGTGTGTGTGTGTGTGTGGGGGGGGGGGGGGATCTTAATTTTTCCAGAATTGAAGGGGGTCCAGGGCTACCCTGAACCCCCCCATCTCGTTTTAAAAGACAGAATATTAAAAAACTCTCAGAGCAAACTTGATAAGTCAGTTTGTCATTGTCAACAATCTAAACCTTTAAAAAAGTCAGTAACCCTGCAATGCATTGGAGACATGTCCAGGTGTCCCTGCAATGCGTAGGAGACATGTCCAGGTGTCCCTGCAATGCAGAGGAGACCTGTGTCCCTATGATGGACTGGAGATTTGTCCAGGTGTCCCCCGCCTCTCTCACAGTGACAGCTGGAGACGGACAGAAAAACGTGTAGAGTATGAATGGATAGAAATAGCTGCGTGTGTCTCGACAAGCCTGGCGTCTGATTTATTATGATGGTGTCCACATCCAGTGTCCCTCACGTGCACACGTGTTCGCTTCATGAGGTGAAGGACGGTAATTTACATCCACTCTTAGCTCGTGTTTCCTTGACTGTAACTCAGAGGTCTTGCTTTGTCAGACTTATACAGGGCTGTTAAACTGGGCCTGCTTTACAGCAGAAGACCCTGCATGTGTGTCACCATCTGCCCCCCCCCCCCCCCCCCCCACACACACACACACACACACATTTCCCGATGGAGCGCTGAGAAACTTTCAATCTTCGAGTCAAGATTCAGTTTAGAGAGAAGCATTTTTAACCAAAGATGTCACGAGTGGTCAAAGTTTCGGTCCTAGTGTTGGATGTAAAGTTCTGCAGAATGGTTCTGTAAACTCTGTGAAGAACCCAAAACCAACAAGGAAATGGTCCAACTGACAACTATTGTGTTTCCAGACTGACAGCTTATTTAACTCAGCTCCACTGTTGCTTCAGTTTATCACATCTTCTGCTGCCAAAACACCAAATTCTGACTCCTAAACCCAAATCGTTTAAAAGGTTCCTCCTGACTTGAAAATGAAGCAGCAGCCAGATGTTTGAAATGTGGAGGTAAAACAAGGTTAAATTTTAAATCCATCAAGTTTAGATGCTACAAAACCCATAGAGCAACATAAATATGTTTATGATTCTGTCCATTTTATTTTCATGGTGCGACAACAAGATAAAACGTTGAGGATTCTAGTCTGAATGGATTTACACATCCAAAGATTACAGGTCTCATATAAAACCTCCACATGGACGGAGAATAAGTACAAAGGATGTTGAATAAATCCATTTTCCTTTTCATTTCTCTTTTTGTTCTTTTTATGAATCTCCTCAGTAACGTTCTTCCTGACCTTGTTGTTCATCCTCTGATGTCCAGCAGCACAGTTTCAGCCTAAAGCTCCTTTTATGTGAATAAAACGCAGCAGAGGAGGCGAGAGAGGGTTTATCTCGCAGGTCAGAAGGTCACCACCAGCTGCTTGTGCTTTATGATGTGGAGCTCAAAGACTCAGTTCAGCTTCTGTGTAAAGCATCAATCAATCCTACAGATTCATAAAGTTCAGCTCTGTGAATGTATTTGAAGACATTTAAGAAGACAGCAGAACAAGAACCATGAAGGTTGACCAACCTCATGAAGGGTTGAGGGGTGAGAGAACAGACACATGAATTAAAAGCAACAAGTCCCACAACTGTTATATGAAAAATCACAAGTTCACTGAAGACAACAGGAGCAACATCGTACATAAAATGCAGTTTGTCCTCCGGCAGTCTAAACCTGCAGCAGCAAGATGAAGATAACTGAGGAAACCCAAAGCTTCCAGGTCACAGTTCTTCACAACACAATCTTTATGGATGGATGGATGAAGGATGGATGGATGGATGGATGGATGGATGGATGGATGATAAATGGATGGATGGATGGATGGATGGATGGATGGATGATGGATGGATGGATGGATGGATGGATGGATGATTGTTGGATAGATGGATGGATGGATGGATGATTGTTGGATAGATGGATGGATGGATGGATGGATGGATGGTTGTTGGATGGATGGATTGTTGGATGGATGATGGATGATGAATGGGTGGATGATGGATGATAAATGGATGGATGATTGTTGGATGGATGATAAATGGATGGATGATTGTTGGATGGATGATAAATACCATACCATTTTATTTATAAAACACTTAAAACAGCTACAAGGCCAACCAAAGTTCTGTACAGACAGAACAACAGACAGCACATGAAGCAATATACAGAATGAAGTAAATAAATGGATGGATGATTGTTGGATGAATGATAAATTGATGGATGATGGATGGATGAATAATTGTTGGGTGGATGATAAATGGATGAATGATAAATGGATGGATGGATGGATGGATGGATGGATGGATGGATGGATGATAAATGGAT
>NC_056510.1:5770869-5788378 GCF_014905685.2 Nematolebias whitei | reverse complement strand
TGGATGGATGGATGGATGGATGGATGGATGGATGATAAATGGATGGAGGATGGATGGATGATGGATGATCAATGGATGGATGATCAATGGATGGATGATAAATGGATGGATGATAAATGATAGATTGTGGATGGATGAATGGTTGGATGATTGATGGATAATTGATGGATGATGAATGGATGGATGTTGAATGGTTGGATGGATGGATGGATGGATGGATGGATGATGAATGGTTGGATGGATGAAGTATGATGGTTACGATGGTTTCTGAGCATGTTTCTACTTCCTCCAACTTTTCTCCTGACAGAGGACTGGAGGAAAGGAACGGCAACAACAGGGACGGATCGGTCCGGCTGCTGTTTCCAGACCTGATTCCTGCTAATAGGATGTGCTGTAAATCTCCCTCTGCTGTGGTAAAGAAAACGGTAGAACGCCTCAGCTCTCCGGTATATAAATGCAGTGAAAGGGTAGGCAGATATTTCCCAGCGGGCAGTTTGGTCAGCTTGACCTCTGTTAAAGCTTCCGTTTCTGTCACCAGCAGCCTGACTCAAATAAATTGGCTTCGGTCTCTGTGGAGGAGTTTGCTGCTGCTGCAGACCTGAGGCCTGATCGGCAGAGCTGTGCATGTTTTCCTGACCTTAGCAAAAGTTCTCTGTATGAACGACTGTGACCATGTATGGAGGTGTGTGGGTGTGATACTGTACGTATGTACGTGACCCTGACCTCCATTGGAGATGAACCCTGGAGTGACGGTGACCTCTGTGTCCACAGGAACATGTGACGGTGCACTGTAAACCTCTGTAAGTGTACTTGAACTCTGAACGCTCCCTGTGGGTTTGTACAGGAAGAATGACTGCATGCCCACGCACCACGAGGCTGCATCCCTGACCAAAGTCTCATCTCTCTACTAACTGAAGACTTACAGAAAGGTGACTAAGGATGTCTCACTTGTGGTCCGATAAGAGCATTCCTAACAGTACATGGAGGGTTTCGCACCAAGTCCAGGACTCTGAGACTGCATGGGTGTTTAAAAACCCGCTGAAATACACCTTTATTCAAAGTTTTCTGGGTGAGGACCCCCTGGCCCCCACCAGTGTGTCCCCCCACGTTACAAATGCTTCTGTTGCTAATGGCCACTGTGGTGTTCAAGCCAAAATCCATTGTCAAAACTGGGGGATAAGCACCCCTAAAGGTTGAATTCTAGAATTGCCCCTGGTTCTGGTTATTAAAGATGAATACATGAATGAAGCCGCCTTTACTGACCGGCTGCTTAAGCGACAGCAAAACAAATACTGGTAATATAAAGTGAGGAGAAAATCCTCACTCTTAATTTCCTCGTTCACACCATCAACACCTGTAAACACATAAAGTATAGAAAACTAAGTAGAGATTTAATGAATGAGGAAAAACACGCTTAAGTAAGACTGAACAAATAATTGTTGTAGTCTTTGTTTGGATATTTCTGCTGGTTGCATCACTTGTTCAGAAAAACAATCAAGTTATAAATCACACTAATGAGTCGAGACTTTCTCTGTAAAACACTTTGACAAAGTATGAGGATTAAATGTAAAGAAAGGCGAATTCCTGTTAGATTCGTACGAAAGAAGAGGCTGCTGATCCCTGCCGTCTTTCAAGTTGGGATGCTGCGATACGTTTCAGCACAGACGTCAGGCGTTGAGCTTCAGACAGAACCAGCTGTAGACTTCAGCCATGTGCCTGGAATGTAAATGAAGTAAAAAATGATTCAGCTCGGTGTTAACCCGTCTTCCTGCAGCCTGACTCAAGGAAACAATGGAGAGAAGTAAGTAAAGGACAGACAGTCTCTCTGTGGGTGAGTGGGTGGTGTGTTGCTTTGTTTGTGCACTTCATTTTGCCAGTGTCTTCCTCGGTGCACTTCCTGACATTAAATGTGTGCATGTTTACTGGAAGAGGTGCGACTGTGTTTGTGGTGTTCATGAGGAGGATCGTCATGAGACGAACGGGGAAGTTCTGCGTTGCAACAGAAACCAACCTGGATCAGAAGGAATCAGTCACGTCAATGAGTCCTCTCAGACCGACAAGGATGGTTTGGATGGTTAAACATCGTGCACGTCATGCACGCTCTCAGAGGGAAGCTTCTTCTCGTCTCAAAACAAAGTCACAGAACTTCAGACGGCTGACGCCTTTTTCTGTCTCCTCAGAAAACATGAATCGAGTCTGTCTGGCAGATTTCACAGCTCGTCTCCACCCGTGACCTCATGTGTCAGCGGATGCATGCGAAGAATTGAAAGTAGCAAAAGCCGTAGGAATGCACCTTATTTATGTGCACCTTTTCACCTTAAGGAGTTTCATTGAGCCGAGTTTCAAACTACAGCGTGCCTCACAACTCTGTAAAAGACGATGATTTCCAAATCTCGTCAAGCAACACGCTAAGCATTTCACACGTGGAGACAAATACATTTAATCTTTTTTCATTTAAAAATGACAATTTTAAATTGTATGGAGGCAGCAGACAGAATGTTCAGACGGGGCAACAAAAGGCTGAAACAGGAAGTGGTTTGATGTGGAAACAGCTGGAGAAGCATTTTGCAGCTGATTAAGTTAACTGTCAACATATATCATGAGAAAAAGAAAGATGTAGTAAATTACTACAACTTTTGTCCATCTTGACCCATGAAGACATGAACTCTACTCTACGTTTGAAGATCAGCACAAAGATGTTACCCTTCAGGAATCTCTGAGCGGGATGTCCAGTCCTGGTCCTGGAGCGCCACTATCCTGCACGTTTTAGATGTTTGTGTGTTTTGACACACCTCATTTAAATTGATGAGGGATTGAAAGACTTCTGCAGAACTTAAAAGAGCTGCTGAAGAACAGGAAGACAACTAAAACATGTAGGACAGTGGTCCTCAGGGACCAGGCTTTAAGTCCACTGATATATGGGTTCATCTTGTTTTCCATCTCTGAATGACCCGACCCGGGTTTCCAGCAGAATGTTTTTTTAAATTGTGTTGTTTTTTTTTCAGGTAAATGTTAAATGGACTGTACTTATATAGCACCTTTCTATCTTATCAAGATCAAAGTGCTTTACAACACAATCTGTGCCCTCATTTATCATTTCGGAACCGAGAGGGTAGACATAAGTAAAGTTCTGCCTGTCCCCAAAACAATCGTGTTAATCTGAATCCGGCTCCCTGACTGGCCTTGACAGGCCACCTATCTTAATTCACCTGGAAGCTCTGTAAACCTTGATGCTCTGCCCCTCCCCTTCTCCCACCGTAGAAGTCTACGGACCAATCAGAGGGGCCCAGCTGAATAAATATTCTGTCATCATTTCAGGACTCTTTGGATTCTATCTGACGTTGTCCTTGGCCATCTTCGGCACCCCCCCGAGAGTGTACGGATCCCTCCAGAGGGAACTATATGAAATGATCGATTTACCACTCCTATCAGAACTCTTGCAGCGTCTCTGTGAGTTGTCTCTGGACATGCTCACCGCCCTTGTGCCCCCCACCCCACTGGCAGGATATCGGCATCGTCATGTGCTTGTGTGCAAGGTTTTATTTTTTCATTTTCAGGCTATTAAGCTTCAGTCAAAGATTAAGAGCATGTTAGGAATTGTTTGCCTCTAAACCGTATGTCACGTTCACTACTTATTGTCTGTCCAGACAGGTCTCACTTGTAAATGAGTCTTTGAGGCTTCATGTGATTTATCTGTTTAAATGAAGGTTGAATGAAAAATTTACCCATTCATACTGAACTCTACTAGATCTATACAAAGAATAATCAGAGCTTTATCACATTCATACACCAATGGGACACACATCAGAGGTAATGAGGGGTTCAGTGTCTTGCCCAGGGACACTTTGGCATGTGACTGCTGGTGGAATTGAACCCCTAACTCTTGCATTGGAGGATGACTGCTCTAACCATTCAGCTACAGCCACCTAAGGAGAAGTAGGAGATGCTCACAAATCGAACCACCTACATGAAGGAAAAGGAAATATCAGGACAAAAAATGTCCTCATGATATAAAAAAGTTAAGTCTGGTCCTCTGGACATTCAATAAACAAAACAAACTAAAAAACAAAAAAAGTAGAAACGTTTCGTCTTTCATCCGAAAGACTTCCTCAGTCTGAGGTGCTGTATTCAGCTCAGTCTCTTAAATAGCACCTTCTCAGAGTGGATCAACCAGTTTGCTGCTGACAACCAAAACCAGCTGATCACATGCTCAAGAAGGACCATCAGCCTAACAATGGATCATTAGCACCTGATGGCTGTTTACTATTCACAGAGGGCTGAGTGATACTAGCAATCACAGCATTGTAAGAGGGGGACAGTTGAACCCGGAGGCCTCCACCCCTGTTTAATGATGGACGATTTCTTTTCACAAAGATGGCCTCCTTTACTCCTCTCTCAAACCATCGTTCCTCTCTGTCCAGGATGTGAACATCTTCATCCTTGAAAGAGTGACCTCTGACCTGGAGATGAGTGTAGACCGCAGAGTCCTGGCCTGATGATGATCTTCTGTGCTGGGCCATCCTTTTGGCCAGTGGCTGTTTAGTTTCCCTGATGTAAGACTGATCACAGCCCTCCTGACACTGAACAGCATACACAACATTACTCTGTTTGTGCCGGGGGACTGGATCTTTGGGATGAACCAGTCTTTAATGTATTTTGGGGTTTAAAAGCCACTGGGACGTTGTGTTTAGAAAATAAACGTCTCAGTTTCTCTGATACTCCCTCAACATACGGAATGACCACTGGTCTGGGTTCCTCCTTTTCACCTGATGGGTGAGCATGCATCAGGATGTCCTCATGGTGTTACTCACACCCAAAGAATCGTGAAGCTCTATGGGTTTTAATTCGTTTTATCAGAACCAGCAGGAATCTTTAGCTCCTGCATCTCTTTAGTTAAGACCAGAAGAACACAGCCCAGCATCAGAACCCTTAATTTCATCAGTGGTTCATCAGTTTTTCTTCCTTCGCTCACTTTTACGTGAAGGACTGAAGGAGGCCACCTCTGTAAAAAGAAAGAAACTATCTTTAAACAGAGGAGGTCTCAGATTTCAACTTTCAGAACCCTATAATGCAGCTTTAGGACTGATGCCCAGTCAGTTTCACTCCAATGAAGAACTCCACTCATGTGACCAGAGTGACCCATCTGTGAGTCAGACTAAAAAAAACACTCTAACAAACCCTTATTGTGGGGCGTGAGAGGGCAATCTGCATGTGAATTTAGTTTACAGAACACCTCAACTTATAACAAACTCCACACACTCTGTTCTTTGAATTGAGAAAGCTCCTCGGATGAGAAGCGAAACATCTTCAGCTATAAAATAAAGTCGAGTTGTTTTGTTTTAAACCTTTTTTTTTTAATTTACCATGTCCTGGATGACTGAGAATCTTCACCAGCACCTTTGGATGGTTATGACCTCTGCAGTCCAGGACTATGTTCTGACCCTAATATTACTTTTTCATGTTTATACAAAGAAATGCTTCTGGAGCTTATTGGAGACCCAGAAACTACAAATCAGGGTCTAAATATAGTTTGGTCTTTGACACGAGTTTCACTTTTACCCAATTAGGCCTAATTATGAGTATTATCACAGCTTCTGCAAACGTCCCTCATGTGTCATCCTCTTGATTTACTTACATGGACTCTGCCACGAGCCGGTCTAATAAAAGTTTGTTCGTGTTCACAGTTTGCTCTGAAATGTTTTCTTTTACCAACATGTATATAATCTGAGGGAACATGATGGATTCCGCCCTCCCAACTCTACGGCTCCCCGGCATGCCACAAAAATGAGCTCGCCAAGGTCAGACCTGAGCTGTGCTCTCATAATTACCACTGAGGGTAATTAGTTTTCACAGCCCAAGGTCCCCGGTGCCCCTCTGCACACCTTTAGTCTGTCGCCTGGGCCCGGCAGGAGAAACGAATGGCTGCGTATGCTGAGTGGAGTGTGCCCCTGTGATCTATAATAAGGTCCCCTTTGGAGTGCTGCAGGATTTGTGTGTGTGAGTTTACATCAGTCAGAAGTCTGAATATTACACAGGAAGTTAATGATGTCTCTCTTTTCCTGGATGTTGGTGTCAACAGTGGGGGAGAATCATTAGCCTTCACACGGTTAATGAAAGTCAAAGATTGTCGGCCTGCTCACTCTCAGCATCATTAGGTAACTTCTCTCATCACTTTTCTCCACATGTGGCTACTTTTCAGCATTTCAGGCGTCTTTTTTTTTTTTTTACAACTTTTGGAAGGACAAGGTTTTTCACCAGATGCTGCCGAGTCCTTAGTGCTGCACAGAGACACGAGAGCTCATAGCACCAGAGCTACGAGCACCACGAGAGGTTTCCACACACCGTCATGCTGACTCTGTCATTTCCACAGCCTCCCTGCGCCTCTCGAGTCCCCACCGTACCGCCACAGAAGCAGCCCATAATACACCTGTCACTCCCACCCCCTCCACAGAGGCTCTCGATGTGTTGACCTCAGCTTTGTTTTTGCTGCCGTTTCCCTCCTCAGCCGGTCCCCAGCTCCCAACAGGACCGCGCTGCATTTCAGAGCTTGGATTCAACCCATTTCCATCACCTGTATCCCATCTGCCCCGGCCTTACCTCATCACAGCAGAAACAAGGCTCGGCGCAGGCGGCACATGCCAAAACACACCATCTTTCCCTCCTCTAATGTCCACCGCCATCTGCGTCTTCTGCCAGCATAAGACGTATCCGCTCGAGCAGGCAGGAATGTTAACTCCACCGTGTCTTCCCTTCTCCAAATGAACCATCCGTCCCCCCTCTGACTACCAACGTTAATTCACTTAATGATGGCAGCACACTCTGTAAATACCAGTGATTAAGTAGAAAAGTCTTCCCCTGTGTAAACAAACTTTGTTTAGGTATCGGAGGAGCTTTGTGAAGTATCGACTGTCCGTCCTCCACCACCGTACGGCAGTCTGATGTGTCTGAGAGAGAGGCATTGATCCTGAGCGTCACGGTCTGACTGCAGATCGATGGTGAAGCTGTGTGAACACAGGTTCTCCAGCAGCTACAGCCAAATCCTGCGGACGTAATAAGGCCAGCTCTGCTTCTGCAGATCCCCGTCAGTCACAGGAAAAAAAAAAAAAAAATCTTGGTTCTGTGAGACCGGCTGGACAACAAACACAAACTGCCTGAACACCAAATATGAGTTTGTGTGACTGGACCCAAGCTGGTTCCTGTGATTACTTCCAGCTGAGCCCATTTAAGATGCCAATAACTTCCTAATCAACAAGAAGCCGTTACACTAGATGCATACAGTGGAGTATTGACGCAGAGGGAGAATTTTAGCCTGTGGAAACATCCGAGACATAAGATCAATGGAGCGATTCAAGAGGCTCCTCTGGCTTTAGACTTGGCCTCTCTTTAATTATATCAAATGCAGATGGCCCTAACGAGGGGGAGGACTCCTAATTGAGAACGGGAAGGAGGGGAAGGCAAACCCCAGAGATACTTGAAGGCAACACATCCTGGCCTGCCAAGGCCAAATCCTGCACTGGCAGTCAGTCACTCCATCATCCCCGCTGCACAACCAGAGGCTGTCGATAAGGCTTAGAGGGAAATGAGTGAGGTGTGTGTGTGTGGAGGGGGGGGACTGTTTGCTGGAGTACCAGGACAATACACCATATGTCTCGTTTTACCGAGCAGACTGCGTTCAAGACTTCTATCTGAACAGAAGAGCAGAAAATCTGTAAATAGCAGAACTTTCTGTAAATAAAAGCTGAGGGATTGAGCGAAGTCTGGACAGAGTTAGGAAATCAGCTGGTTCTGCTGACGAGCGCCTGCTTTTAAAACTGGAGGGATTAATTAACTCTTCTTTTACCCAGATTGTAAAATTCAAACACGCCGTGGTGCTGCGTGATGAGAGGAGCACCAGCTGATCTGCAGGTTTTAGAAAAACCTAAACGTCACTTTTCATTTCATGGATGATTTTTACATTTGGGGGTTTTATAGAATGTTACATTTATTTTTTTCAGATGATTACGTCCTCTGGTATTAAATGATGTGCAGCTGGAAGGACTTTTACCGAAACCATTTTACTTTGGGGCATTTGTTATGATGCGTAACCATGGCAACAAGGCATTTTAACAACCAGGAGCAGTTGATTAACATCTCAACAGCTCAAATATCTCAACTACACACCCAAATCCCAAATGAGTCGAAAAGGAGGCGCCGTGGACGAATTCCTGTCAACCTGGCGGCAGTGCTCTAGTACCTGACCACCGAGATCCTGGAGCTGGTGGGAAACTTGGCTCGTGTCAACGTGAGAACTGGGATCATCCCCCAGCACCTTCAGTCTGCCAATCCAGACTGATCCAGATATTGGTGCAGTCACCGATGCCCCTACGTGCCACGCCCTCTGCTGCAGTTCCTTAATCTGTCCATGGCAACGAGGAGATTGGCAGACTGCTGGGAGGAGTGACTATCGCTCAGGGAGGAATTCTGCCCGGCCGTCAGGCAGTCCTGCTGCCCAGGAGGATCTAGAGGCCCGCCGGATCTGACAGCAAGCTGGGTCCGGATGGACGGATCAGTATCTGTGGCCAGATTCTTCAGATTCGCTGGAGGAGATCCTTCCTGCCCACAACCGTCAGCATCTATAACAACTCTTGAATGAAACCAGGATGATGAGTTACAACAACACTTAATTTCACTTTAGGGTTAATAAAGCATTTTTGAATTGGTACCTCTGACAAATTGTACCTCTACCTTCTCCAGCAACAGTTGTCATTTTGTACCAACAGCCAACTTTATATATAATAAAAGTTTTAAACGTAGGAAACTGAGCTTCTTTTCTTGTTGGTTGAAAACATTTTGCTTCTCATTAAACGAGGTATTTAATTGAGACTGGAGGGTGAGGGGTTCCAAACCTTTAAAATATCCCCATAAGGTTAAAGACAAGAAGTCCAGTTAAAATATTTAACTTTTTGAACTTGCTATGTCCAAAAACTGACAAGAGCATACACAAGAAACATCGTATGTAACGAGACAAATGGTATTTCTTATCATGTCGTGGTGTTTCAGGTGGACAAGGAGGACTCAGGGAACAGATCCAGCATAAAACATGAAGTGTCTTTATTCCACAGATCTTTCAAAGGTACAGAGAGGAGGTGCTGGTCCAAACACAGATGACTAATAGAAACAAAGTATGGTGCACAAACATAACGTCCACTGATCCCACCAGTGACACACAAATTAAAGGCTGGAGACTAGTTAACAGAACAGGAAACAGCTGAGAGCAATATTCAGCCGAGGACAGGAGCTGAAACCAAGAGACAACAGAAAGACACGAAAACCCTGAAATAACAACAAGGGAGGACAGAAACGCACACATGCCTTTCTGATAAAGTACAGAGATCCCAGGGATTAAATTAGCTGAGGTTAAAACTGAGTTTTTAAAGCTAAAAGTCGTAGAATTTCAGCTTAAAGCTAAAAGTAGCATAAGTGTAAAAACAAAACCAGTAGCTAATTCATGATTCCAAAGAGAAAAGGGTTTGAGGGAAAGTCTAACTATTCATAAATAAATAAAAAACAGATTCTGAAAAATATAAAAGTTGATTAAATAAAAGGACCCAGGATGTAGCTGAACGTTTTGAAGTACAAAAAGCTAAATTAGCACAAAGCATGCAGAAGTAGTTGGAGTTGACGTTCCCTTTAGAAGTCGTCAACATTGGGGCGGGCGCCAAGGTGGGTACAAAGCAGATGTAGACTTTATTTTGTCCCTAACAAATCTGGGTACAAAGTGACCGACACAGCAGAGGTACAACTTGTCCTGGAGCTGAGTGTTTAATGAAAGAAGAAACTAAAGAATTGGGTGATCACACCACACATACATCAAGTAAGCCTTTATTCATGAGCTGCTGAAGCATCCCACACACACAGTCGTCACTACGTGCACGTCTCTGTCCGTGCTGCACATGGACACGCACTCACCTGCTCATAATAAACTCGTCTACTTCACACTCATCCTGTAAAGTGCAAAACCACGGCTGTTGTGACGTATTTTTAGGTGCATTGTCTGTTCGACGGTCGTGTCTGTAAATCTTTTGAGTTTGTCACCACGATGCGAAGCTGATCTGATCAGAACCGGGTCAAATGGACCCACGCAGCTGCAACAAATCCTCTCAGATCTGGAACTTTATCCTATTCGTAAAATAAACGTATGTACGGCTGAGAAAAATCCACACATTTTGTGAGTAAAAGTGCAGCTTGTATGTGATTATTATGTTGCTGCATCTTTTCTTTTTTTTCCGATAATGAAAATGTAGAGAGTCAAAAAGAAAAAAACCTGTTCCACTGCTGCAGAAACTGAACACGATGACCTTTCAAACGAAAATGGCACGTCAAAAATCCTCCACGTTTTCCTCTCGGCTTGAGACAAAAACAGTGAAAACTCAAACGTATCGGCGTTATTATCTGGTTTTACTTTACTCAACAAAGTGTTTCTATCTGTGAAAATGGCATGCCTACAATAAAAAAATAAAAAATGAACCCTTCCTGGTATGAAGAAGGTGAAAATAAAGCAACGACTGAGGCAGTTGGCAGCAGAATTTCCTCAGATTCAACCGTTTCATCAGAGCAGAGCAGCCTCGGCTTAATTAACACCTACTTGCTGTTCTTAGCGTGAATTTTTACAGATTCCTCATCCTTGGATAAAAAAGTAAATGAAATAAATAAGAAGCACGCTGTGACCAATTAGGCAAACTGGTTTGTACCCAAAGAGTTTCCAGCTCGAGGCTGGATTCTCCAATCAACAGACAAACGTAATGAAGAACCCCACAGTGATGAACTCAGCAGCTGAAGGTGCGTTCGACGGAGAGGTGGGAGCTAGACTCAATTAAAAATGGCGTTTCTTCTGTTTCTAATCACACACTGAATCTAAAATCTTAGATTCTGCAGCAGTCTGTTTGGTTTTCACTTCAACCAGTGAAACAAACAATATTCAGTTATTTTATTTTCAACTAGAGAACTTGCATTTAATGTAATGTGAATGCTTATTGCAGAAGAACTTGCTGATAAACGGCTGAAATTAGCTAAAAAAAAAAAAAGCTGAAATGCAACAACAAGCCTGAATTAGCAGAAGAAATCAGAAATAACATGTTTGCTGAATTAGGTTTAAATTAGCAAAAATAAGCACAAAAATTAGGAAATTAGCTAAACTTCCCCCCACCCCCAAAATTTACCCTCCAAAAATAGCTCAAAAGTAGCTGAAAAGGCATAAAAATGCTTAAAGGAAGTGGAAAAAAAACTGAAATGAGGTAAAAATGCGGAATTAGCTGAAAAACCTCAAATCAACCTTTATTTCTACAGGTTAATCTCATTGAGCCTCGGGGACTCATGACAGGGCCTTTCCACAGGTGAGTTGCATTCAGGTGAAGATCTGACACAGTAGACGTTTTCTATCAAAGAAAGAAATCAGACTGTCTTTTTGTAATGTCTTTAACATATTAAATTAGGAATTTAATTGGCTGTGACTCTGGACCTGAACGGAATCTACGGTTTGCACTTGTTTTTTGTAGTGCACTGAGATAGCTTCTTGTGATTTGGAGATATTTAAATAAACTGAAGTGGGCAGAATTCAGCCCTTCTGCATTGCTGGTCATTTTGTGCCCAGGATGTCCACTCTCCCCACCTGCCTGCCATGGTTCACTTCAGACCCCCCTGGACAAAAGTATGGAATGGGACGATGCGGAAAATAAAAGTAGAAGATGATTATTTCACATTAAAAGCACCACAAGATAATGAGCATTAGCATAGCCTAGCATCAGATCAGTGTTAATAAACCAGTAAAGCAACCATTAAGATACATTCTCTATGCTACAGCAAGTGTGAGTTCTTCAGAAAATCCACTATGTATAAAAAAATAGCCTTAACTGTTAAAAGAAATACAAATAATTAACTTAAATGCATAAAAACATGAAACATTTGATGAAGATTTTTGATCATTCAGGATCCGGAGTGTCTGCAGCTTTTATTTTGTGAGTCGCAAGCAGAAGAGTTCTGGAGCCGCTGAGCTCGAGTTTCACATACGTAGAAGTTATTTTCCTGTTGAAGAAACGCAAGACAAACATGAGAGGAGGATTCATTGATTCCACTGAGTGTCGCTTCAGCGGTGTTGTTGGGAAAAGTAAACAGGAAGTGAAAAGCCAAACTTCCTGGATCCTCAGGTGCTGATGAAGACCCACTCTCTCTCTCTCCAGTCATCCATCACTTCAGTCTCTTCACGGCATCTCTCTCCAGTTTCCACAGAGGGAACTTCGTTCTTCCTATCATTTATTAGAAATCCTTTTTATGTGTAATGTTTTTACTATTATCCATCACTTTATTGGCTCGTCTACAAGCTAATTGTGAAGCACTGACCTTCCTCAAAGAGGACGAGTCGAGCAATAACTTCTGCAAGCAATAATTAAATGAATGTAGGGGTGCTGCTGATTTATGATTTCAGATATACATTAAACTTTGGTTTTCCAGTAATATTTCTGTCTTCTTTTATGGAACAAACTTCATACAGGAAATTCAGAGTAATTGAAACCTGAATAAAAATTTAAAACCGGGGTCTCTGAAAGCACTCGGGCTGATCGAAAACCCACAAATGCAGCGCGCATCCAGGCAGCACATGAAGTTTAGAGCTTGGCATGCTGATTGAGTTTATGTTTGGCTCGCTCTCTTTTCTCTGCCTCGGCTAAATTTAAGACATATTCTTCTTTTGAAGGCTTATCTCCTCGGACATCAAAGGTTTCCACCGAGCAGAGCGCCTCCTCCTACTTCCAGCCTCCGCTTAAAGAGGTCTTTGTTGAGCCGGGCTGCACGCTCACTGATGGAGTCTAAAGTTTTAGTCTAAGAATAGTCCACTTTTACTTTCAGAGAATCCTTTGGATGTTCTCACAGAGAAGTGAGAACAGTTCAGTCTTGGCTTGTTCTTGTGATAATAACTGTTACGCCTCGTTTAGGGTGGCCAGGACACAAGAAGGAGCTTCATCTTCTGCAAAACTCAAGCTGCCACAAAGACGGGATGGGGATTCATCAGGAACATTGATTTATTTAGACGCATTTTATAAAATGGAGTTTTACCAACATCAGGGTGAGCCCAGATCAAAATAACAAACTGGACAAAGAAAACAGGACGACACCATTTGGTGCAAATTAAGCACTGCCTTGAATATCTTGGAAAGTTAAAATAACCACGACATGCCAGAAAAATCTCCAACCTCTAGACCAGCGGTGTAAAATGTCATACAGTTTTAGTGTTTGTAACACGTGTGTGTAACAGCTTTTCTATAAACCTGTAGGGAAATATAGCTGTTCAATGGATGACTGACCATTATTGGATTTTGTACCTGGATGATTGAGCATGAACTTTGATGTCTTGAACCACTTTGGCTGTGGCTGCCTGCCTGGGAGGAGTCGACGGGGGACAGGACGGCCCCTAGAAACCATCTTCTCACCAGCAAACTGGTTGGTCCACTTAAGGAGTGTACTGCTTAGTGGGGAAAACAGTTTAGTTGGGACTCCTCAAACTGATGAAGCCCTCTGGATAGAGGGCAAAATGTCTTTCCACAAAAAAAAAACTGTCCAGATGACCTGATTGGCCATTGATGGATATCTGCTAAATATTTTACTTAGAACTTAAGTTTGCACAAGTATTTATATTTTGATGCTTTACCAGGAGTAAAACAGGGTTCAAGAAGTTTGTTTCTTTGAATTTACACAACTTGTTCTCTGGAGGCTACATGTTGTTGGTGTGTTTAACTTCATTAATATTGTCTCAACGGAGGTGTTTACACAGAACGGACCGAGGATAACAGACTCAAAACCCTTTAAAGATATAAAGTGATTTATTTACAGTGATAATATATACAGTTGTTACGTACAGTTGGGACATCCTGGGAACCCTGGAAGGGAAGGAGAGAAGTCAGGAGCTGTGAGGAGCAGTTAGACATTGTAGCTTGGAGATATATTGCAGGGCATCAGTAGAAGGGCAGCATAGAGAGGACGGTGGAGGATTCCAGATCCAGGAGGTCCAGCTGAAAAGAGTTCAGGTGGAGCATGGAGGCAAGTGGTAGGAGGGTGGAGGAGAAGCTGAGGAAGATCCACAAGGAGGACTCGTAACTCACAGGTAGGTACAGGATTTGATGATTCAAGGACAGTCTGATTGGTCCAGGACAGGAGACGCAGGAGCCAGGTTCTGTGAGAGCATGAGGAGAGCACAAGGTAAGATTTCTTGACTCTAGAGGAATAACACATGGAGGCCGATAGCACAGATACCAAAAGGTAAGTAACGCTCCAGCAAGGAAGGAAGCTCTTCTGCAGCCTCTTATAGTCCTGGCGTTTGTTAGTGGGGTGACCCGTTGCCACCGCCTCTGGAACCAGGACCCTGAAGAAAGACCTGGAATCCCTACAAATATGAACTATTAGACGGCATGGGTCCATTACTTATAATCACACTGAAAATTCATTTAAATTCCAGGTTGTGAAAAACAAAAGCAATCAGGGTGAATGGTTTCCCAACCCTCTGATGAGTTTTTGTTCTCTCACAATGAGTCATGCTTCGTGGTTGGAAGGTTAAACGGTCATGAGATGAAGAGGAAGTGTCACTTGAGGATCACATGACTACAACAAACTGTATATCAGTCATGCACCATATGTGGCAACATGATGGATGGGAGCAGAAACTCCCTCAGATCGAGGGAGTTTCTGCTCCCGAACAGACGTATGATGACTTGTGATAAAATAACCACAAGTATCTGCTGCTGAAACCCCACCTGGTGCTTCTGCTGAGAAGAAGCTGCAACAATGACCTTTTGCTGGTGTGTGTCATAAGAAAGAATGTTCTATCCATTTGTATGTTCTAGTTTTGTTCTCCAGTCTGAGTCCGGAGATTCTGAAAGAAAACAGAACCTTGTACATTCTCTGTTCTTATCAGAGCGACAGGAGTTTTTGTGTTAATGTGTTTAATAGTTCATCTGCTTCAGTGTCTCTTTCCTGTGGGGTCCCACAGGTCTAGATTATTGGACCCCTTCTGTTTTCATTATATCTGCCCCCCTTGGGGTCTATCCTGAGGAAACATGGTCTTTCGTTTCATTGCTATGCTGATGATTATCAGATTTATCTGCCCTTAAAACCAAATAGTTCATGCACAATCCACCCTCTGTCAAATTGTCTTGATGACATTAATGCATGAAGGGCTTCAAACTTTTTAAGTTTTAATGATCAGAAAACTGAAGTCGTGTTTAACCCTAGCTCTACAGCTGTCTCTCTTCCTGTAAACCTTGACTCTCTTGAGCCACATCTGTTACAAAACATGGGATGGTTTGAGACTCTGATTTTAAGTTTAATAAACAGATTAACTCTGTTCTGAATAAAAGTTTCTTCCAGTTAAGGCAGATAGCTAAGTTTAAGTCTGTGTTGACCAGATCTGACCTTCAAAAAATAGTCCATGCATTCGTTACAACTCAGCTTGACCACTGCAGCACGCTTTATGTTGGGGTCAGTCAGGTCTCCCTTTCACGTCTTCAGCTCGTCCAAAATGCTGCAGCTCGACTCTTAACAGGAACTCGTAGCTTTGAGCACATTTCACTAGTTTTGTCCTCCCTTCACTGGCTCCTTGTAAGGATCAGAATAGATTTTAAAATGATCCTGTTGACCTTTAAGTGCATTGGCCTTGCACCCTCATACCTCTCTGACCTACGTCAACCATATGTTCCTTCTCAGGCACAGAGATCATCTGACCAGCAGCTTTAGGTTGTACCAAAAACCAGGTTGAAGCTCAGAGGAGATCGGGCTTTTTCAGTCATTGGCCCTAAACTTTGGAACAATCTGCCCCCCAACATTAGACAGACCCCTTCACTTCCTGTTTTTAAATCTCTCCTAAAACACACCTGTATTCACTGTCATTTAACACAGTGTGATCTGATTTAGTATTTAATTGTTTTGGTGTTTTTATGTTTTATTTTTGATGCTTTTAATTGCATTTTGTTATTATTTTTTTCTTTAATTTCTGCCTTTGAGCTTATTGTTAAGCACTTTGGTAATAACTGCTGCTTTAAATGTGCTTTATAAATAAAACTGACTTGACTCGACTGTGCTTCGGTGTGTTTCCTTCGGCTCGGGTCCGTGGTTGTAAAGTGAAGGCTTCGGGCCTCGTTTGTTCGCTGCTGCTGACTCTGAGCTCGTCACCCAGTCATTTTCAGCCCAGCTTCCAGTTAGCATCCATCATCCACCCATCTGCCAGCACTGATGCTTGCCCATATTGTGGCATACATGCAGCAGATTCCCAGCCTCTAAATATGCCCATTCTGTGGTGTTAACATTAATATCTCACACCCTGTCTAAAATGGCCGACCGGGGCTGAGTCACTCTCCAATTAGCCTGTGGAAAGCAGATGGAGGCTGCTGACTCCAACACCTTCTCATGTTAAATTCAGCAGCTTCATTCTGCTTAAAGAAAAAGATAAGTGTGCTCATCAACACATTAGTTTATAGGTGTGGACAAGAGAGCGCAATTAAAATCTTAAGTCTTCAAATTGTATTGTTTCTTTTTACACTGAGTCTGTTCCAATCACAGAGCTCCTCTTCTGTCTCTTACCTTGACCCTTATTTATTATTATGAAATTGTGAATCACATTTTCTTAAAGTGTATGATCGTTTTATATATTTATATCAGCTTGTTTGTAAAACTGGAAATGTCATTCCTAACGGCTAAAAAAATGGATAGCAATGTTGGAAAATAGATTTTTGTTTTATAAGTGATAGAAAATGATGCTCCGTTGTGTTTAAATATCATAAACAGAAATAATTGTTTGATCTCCTGCTAACTTTGTGTTACCCACTAATAAAGAAAATATATTTTATGTTGGTTTTGATTTAATGAAAAGAGATGAAACATCAATTAAACATCCAGAAGCAGCATGTGACTAGTTCCTGGTTTGTCTCTTTGCTTGCACACATCTCAGGAGAATTGTCCTTTTCTTATTTACAGAAATGTTTTAAGTCCTGCAGATCTTGGTGCTGCTTCAGATCTTCAGCTCCTCCATACACCCCCTTCAGGACTGAGGTCTGGACCGAGCTTGGACTTCTGTAGACCCTTCTTTGTTGACTTGGTGGAGTGTTTTGGGTCTTTATTCTGAGAAACATTAAAAGCACTAACGGTCTTCAAGACGAGGGTTCTGTCCAAGACTTGGCCCCTTCACTGTGAAGAAGTTGTTGTGGAACCACACCATCATGATTCCACCTCCATGCTTGATTGTGGGCTCAGTGGGTAACTGTAAATGTGTAACGTAAATGTTCTGTGCCAGAAGACGGATCTGTACCTAGGTCTTCTTCAGCAGTGGGACCTTCTGAAGACAAGTCTGTACCTGGGTCTTCTTCAGCTGGGGGATCTTCTAGAATACAGATCTGTACCTGGGTCTTCTTCAGCAGGGGGGTCTTCTGAAGACAGGTCTGTACCTGGGTCTTCTTCAGTTTGGGGACCTTCTGAAGTTTGGTCTGTACCTGGG
>NC_056510.1:5742970-5770859 GCF_014905685.2 Nematolebias whitei | reverse complement strand
GGTCTTCTTCAGTTTGGGGACCTTCTGAAGTTTGGTCTGTACCTGGGTCTTCTTCAGCTGGGGGACCTTCTGAAGTTGGGTCTTTACCTGGGTCTTCTTCAGCAGAGGAACATTCTGAGACAAGTCTGTACCTGGGTCTTCTTCAGCTGGGGGACCTTCTGAAGACAGGTCTGTACCTGGTCTTCAGCAGAGGAACCTTCTGAGACAAGTCTGTACCTGGGTCTTCTTCAGCAGAGGAACCTTCTGAGGACAGGTCTGTACCTGGGTCTTCTTCAGCTGGGGGACCTTTCGTTCTGTATAATCTGGTTCATAGTACATCATAAAAAGGATTATGTTGGAGCTCCAGACTGAAGGTTCTTGCTGCTAATCTTGTGGTCCTGATGTCCCTTGACAGATCTTTGGTCTGACCCAAGGTGGTGTTAAAGTTGGAAAAAAGAAACTGGAAACTCTTTACACGTTAATCTGTGCAGAATAATTATGTCCCCCACGGAACTTGTTGTTTATTAGGTTCAATAAGGAAGTGGTGTTTTTTTAAATCATGGTAAAGAGTTTCAGTTTGAAGGTTTTATGAATCGGACCTTTTGATGAGCCAAACCATGCTGAGTTCTGTTGAGTTTGTAATCTAAACGCTAAAATAAGTCATTCTGAATATAAAAATTCATAAATCTCCATTTTCCTGTTAGGTTCCGATGTTTTCAGGTTCAGGTGTGTGTCTGTGACCTTCATCAGTCCGACAACGGATGCATGAAGTGTTTTTCCGAGTATTAGGATTTATTTTGATGACTAAGAGGAGTGGATTTGATCGATTTCAAAACATTAAATTGAAGTGCTTATGTTGTAGCTGATGATTGAGGGGTTTTGCAGACATTGTCCCCTGGTGTGCTGCCTTTTACATTTCATAACACACACACACACACCCCTTGATATTCCTCCAGCTTCAATCTAATTTCTGCAGATGTAGTGACCCATGAAATGATGCCAAGTCAATCTCTTTTCCCCAGCAGTATGTAAAAGCTGCAGATTGCCTCATTCAGCCTCAAATATTAACCCTTTGGCCACCTCCTAATACCTCTGCGTCCCTGCTACAAAACCCCCGGCTGAGCTGAAAACAGGCCTTTTCTCCAGCGGCCCTCTGCAGGCTGCTGTTGAAGTGTGTGCTTTGAAGTTGGAGAACTTTGCTGCCAGGTGTGTGTGCCTTTCTGTTTGTGTGTGCACCTTTAAAAAAAAAAAAACAGGTGGCTGATGTGGTGTGTGTTTGCAAGTGTGTCAGAATGGGTTTACTTCAAAGATAAATACTGCATTGAGGAAGAGATAATCCTCTCCAAGATGTTCAGTGGTTCTCTCACTCCACCGACTGTGGGGAAAACTTTATTATTATTATCTTCTCCAAAAGAATATAAAAAAAACCTGCAGCTTTTCATTAATAAAACAGCCGACTATCTCGCCTGCCTCTGTATTAAGTACCATCACTGAGCTAAAGGGATTAAAGAGTAGAGATGTGGTTTATATAAATGAAATTTGAGGAATCAGACTTTTTTTTTTTTTTACTTGAGCACCAAGCAGAGCTTCACAAGGCAAGGTTAATATAAAAACTGTCACAATGCATTTTCGATTCTACTCCACGATATCAATAATAAAATGCACGGAATAGTTAGCACCGAGCAAACTTTGACTGCAAGGTCAACAAGTTCTTAGTAACTTATTTCAGTTAATTTTTAAAGTGAAAACTCACAGCTAAAGTTATCTGGTGTCACTGTTTAGTAGGAGGTTGGACCCAAAAATACAGACTTGGCTCAAATAGCTCGAGTGCAAACTTAAGATTTATTTACAAAGACAAAAGACTGATGTGGCAACAAAAATTAATCGAGGAAAAATCAGGAGGAGGCACAAGAAGAACCGGACATTGACTCGAAGCCGGCAATGCTCCACTGAAGATGGAGCGAGACTGAAGGACACAGGTACCGAGACTGACCAGGATGAGGCTGAATGTTGCCAAATAGAGTCCAGGTTTTTCAGACAAAAAATCTGTTAAAAGCCACAAACCCGCCCAATCAATATATTGTTATATTTACTGTTTGAACATGAACGCACATCAGTACAAGCCAAAGTAACTTAACACTATATGTAGCAAAACGCAACAATCCAACAAAATCTGCCCAGAGTTGTTCTCCGTAAACTGCACCAGCCTCCACAGCAACGTCAGATCCAGTGAGTGTCACGTGACACATCACGTACTAACACGCTTGCAGATGGATTCATGACAACCACGTAGACTGCTCCTCTTTTCACATTTAGAAGACACAAACTAGGATCGATGCGCACGCACATATGGATAAGCTTATTTCTGCATAACTGAAATAATTGATTTTACTCTGGTTGATTTTGAATTCTTGCCTTTAATACTGATTAGACTGTTGGCTGGAACTGCTACATTTACATCGAGCCTTGCTTTCATCAATTTTAGATGGCACTATCAATAATTTAAGATCAGTATCACTTTCCCACTCTTTTCTGTAACTCTTCTTATATTTTCCCCACTTCAGCATCTTCCTGCTAGGTTTATCAAACCAGATCCACCTGCTGCTAAAACTAGCATCATTTATGGCGCCACCTCACCAGTTCTCTGTTGTCAACACCCTGGCAGGTGACAATAGTCAATCACTTGTGGGAAAAAGGTCAGGGGAGCTTTGCTGTGTGAACCAATAATGATGAATGATTGGTTGAAATGTGTTTTAATAGGTTAACTAAAAAACTGTTGATCTGACTCCAAATCTGCTCAAAGCAATTTTTACCTGCAAAATCAGAATGAAAACCACCCAACTGTGTGGTGAACCGCCCAATCTGGCAACACTGGGCTGAAGCTCAGACTAATAGGAATGGGGAACAGGTGCAGGTGGGCGTGGCAGGAAGGCGGAGCAGAAACTGACTACGGAAAAGTACCGGGACAAAGAACTGTTGAGCAGAACCAAACACGAGATTCCTAAAACTTAAAGAACGAACAAAAACAAAAAATAAACTACCAGAGAATATTTAAATAGACAGAAATCTTGACATCTAGAGAAGTCGCACGAGACTTTGTCCCTGCAGAAACATTGAGTTCTGAATGACGTCGATAAAAACATCAGATTTGTTAAAAAGCCTAGCTAATATAGAAATGCTACGTAAAGCAAATGGCTAGCAAAATTGTGAAAGAAGCAAAAAGCTAGCTAAACTCTAATAATAGCTGAAGATTAGCCAACAGCTAAAAGTAGTAAAAGGTTAGCTTAATTCTTTGCACGCTAGTTAGCTAAAAGTTTAGTTCAAACCAGGATTCCATCTCATTTTCTACACGTAACTTTGCTGCTAATGGAGGTGAAGCAATGGTTAAACATCTGACACAAATGGAGACAGACGTTAAAAGTTCAATTCAGTTTCCAGCTAACAGGAAACAACCGTTTTATTGCTAATGTTAGTAAAAAAAAAAAGCCAAGTTGTTGTTTTTTTCTTCAGTTTTTCATGTTTGCACAGATATCGAGAAGATTAGAATCTGAGTTAAAGTGACACTTTATGTACAAATGAAAAATAAGACATAATTGTTTATCAATTATTACTTTTAATCAGGTTCAAAAAGAGCCCTCTAAATATCGTGACTAATTAAAAACGTTAAGTTGCTCATAAACACCGTGATGACATGATTTATGTTCGTGTTCAGGGGTTTGTTGGTTTGAAATTGAAACAAAAGTTCAAACAATTTTATTATTAGGTTAATATTATATCAAATGTTATGTTTATTTATTATATTATCTGTAGATTATGCTGCAGATTAAGAAAATAATTTGACCTTTTTATGTTAAATAGTCAATTAATTTATTGTTCAACCACAACTTTATTGACATTTAAGGTTTGAATAAACTCATAAATTCTGCATTTTCTCTGCTCGCCACATTCTGTTCACGCTGTAACCTCAAATCAGGACAATCCAGTGAACTTTGCAACCCGCAATCGAAATATTCACCCATGATTGCGAAAAGGAGCCCATTTCATTCAGATTCCCGGTCCCCGTGCCTCAGGGAATAATCAGGCCCAACCTTTAATCAGCGGTCATTGTGCAACTCTATCATCCGTGCACTTTCTTCCAGGGAGGCGAATGACCGCCGCACAGGTGAGAGGAAATGCGATTCAGTGTCGGGAGAAAAACTCTGTTGAGCTGAAGGACGCAGCTCGTGATCCCTGATCCTGCTTCAGATGGTCCTTAAGGAGTTCTCCACTCCCACATCCAATCTTAATGTTCATGTGAAACCTGGTTATGGCGTTAACAAAATATTAAAATAACCACCTAAAAGCAAAAAGGGCAAGAAACGCTCAGTTTGATCAAAATGAACATGGACGAGTTATTGCAGGTTCAGCTTTTTATCCTCACTGGTACCAGTTTGTTCCCTTTTACCCCCCACCCCCCAAAGTTCAAGTTGTGTTTATTTGTCATATGCAAGGTGAACTCAAGGTGAACTCAAGGTTAACTCAAGGTTAACAGTACAATGAAATGCTTAGGATGAGAAGAACCGATTTGACTTGCTAAAACAACAAAGAACAAATAAACAAGAAATACTAAAGCATGCAATAAGGGTACAAGAATAAAGTACCAAAAAGTGAAAAAAACTAATTATAATATTTACAACATCCTAATGAGAGATAGTAAACAACAACATGGCAGAATATAACAGTGCCACAGGAGGAATTTGAATGAATAAGTATTTCAAGGTAGTAATATATAATAAAATGCACAATATCTATCTATAAATCTATATATATATGATATATATATTGCACATAATTAACATATACTACACAGGTTGTGTGACAGGTTATTTGCACAGGTAGTGACACTGAGATTGAATTATGATGGTAATGTAGATACTGTATCATACAAAGTGCAGCGGCAACAAATAATAAACATATTACCTGTCACAAGCTAATATTATTATTATCTTATTATTGTTATTGGCTTATTAATATTATTCATTTGAATTGAGTTAGGGTTATTATTGTTAGCTTTTCCTCGTAGAAACAACATCCAAAAAAACAACAGCATAAAACCAGGGTTGGAAGTAACGAATTACAAATACTCACATTACTGTAATTACGTAGATTTTTGGAAGGTACTTGCACTTTTATGAGTATTTCTTTCAAGTGTGTAATTTTACCTTAGTACAATTTAGACCATGTAATCTACTTCACTACTTTTAAAATCAGAAGTTGCTACTGAGAATGGCCACAATTTGAATGAATGTTCAAACTGTTCATTTGCATCTTTGTAGCCAATAACGCTCTCGGATCACGAACGCACCAGTTACCTACGATGTAAGCAAAGGACACCTCTGTAGAGCTCAGAGTCATTTATGGACAAAAGATTTGGAGAAAAAGCCAAATGGAGACAGAGGACACTGAACAGAGACAATGACGAGGTAACTGCTGAGGACGAGTGCACGTGGACGTACCTGGAGGAATGTTTCATGTACAGAGGTTGAAAAGGAGACAGGTCCAGATGCAAACGTTGTTTGATCTCTACGGTGAAGCAGCTTACAAGACTTCATCTAATCTCAAAAAACATATTGCAGTATACAAGGTTTTACAACTACCTGTACAATATTACTGTTTTATTGTTTGTATGAGTGGGTTATTAGTTCGGCTAAGTATGCAAAGATCTTAGATATTGTCACTGCCATCGGTTTGTCTGGTACTAAAATAAGACGGAGCTTCTGAGAAATGTACTTTGAATGTAGCTGTTATATTCAGTAAATCAAACTGAATGTCTTCTATTGACAACACAATAAAACATCAAGTACACAAAAAAGATTAAATCATTTCATCTGGACCAGTTTCTTTAAGGGAGAAACGTTTCGTCTTCCATCCAGAAGACTTCATCAGCCTGTGGCCTGCCAACCAGATCTGTCCCATAAGTTGCCTTCATTGCTGTGTTTCGAGCCAACCTCCTGTTGGAATCTCAGAAGCCGGTTTTTAACACATGCAAAAGGACCCATCTGTCCAAAACACTCGATCATCTTGACTAACAAGCAAATGTTTTAGGCCAGAAGGCCGATTCTACTCACAGAAACCGCCTGAGGACACCAAGGCCAAAAAGGTTCAGAAAAAGATTTGTAGGCTCAATCATCCAATTAGTTAAAAAGTAATTAATACTCTGAGTAGTTTTTGAGAAAAGTACTTTGTACTTTTACTTAAGTATTTGTACAACACCAGTACTTTTACTTGTAATTGAGTACGAATTAAGCAATGTAACAGTACTTGTACTTCAGTACAAATTTTCAGTACTCTTTCCAGCTCTGCATAAAACACGTTAAAAGCACAACAACGAGGATTATCTCAATGTGACACGAAGATTTTCTGTAATCTGAGCTTTTTATCACAAACTGAGACGCATCACGTTGTCTCCGCTTCCTTCATCAACTTAACTTTTACTCCTTCATCCAGGAAGTCACTTGGCTGCTGCAGCAACAACATCCATGTCTTCCCTCCGTGTGGGGGCCTCCTGGACTGAGACAGTCCAGGCGTTCCTGTTCCAGGAGACCAGTTAGAGTCGGCGGGACGTTACAGGCTCGGGTCTGTCTGCAGACACGCTGTCAGCCTGTGTTTGGTCTCCCAGGGCCCACGTTTCATGGCTGTGACGCCAAAGCCTGTCTTTTAAGTGAAAGGCGGTGGTTAGCAGGCAGAACGCTCGGTGCGCCTGCTTTGTGTTGCGTTGCAGCGATAACGCGCTCTGACGCGCTAACACAATCCAGCTGCCACCCCTGCATGGGCACACACCGTCTCTGCTGCTGCTTTCTCTTTATTCTGCCTGTTTTCAGCCCACTCCGTTTATGCTAGGCCACGCTTTAAAAATGCACACGCGCGCTCTGTGCACGGCGTCAGCGCTACAGGACTATTGTTTACTGTGGGCTCGCCTTCAAAGGGAACCCTGGCATGTCTTTACCGGACACTACAAAGATTTACGGAGCACACGGGGATCCTCTGTGGCTGCGCAGCTTAAAGCAGGTGACGTTATGTCGTGTGCTTCATCCAAAACGAGCACAGCTGCAACTCCAAAGCTAACCGCGAGCCTCGGGGGCACGACGTGGACGGCTCGGCTCAACTGCAACTTTGTTTGAACGTTGTTGTGATCCAAAGAGGAAACGAGTCTTTGTTCAGGAAGTGAATTTGGCAGGGGGATCACAAACTGCAGCAGGATGATGTTTCCTCTCATGAAGTCTTTGTTTGGCTCTGGTCCATGGAGTCCGAGGCCGATGAAGGAGACGGAGCAGGAAGTCATGAGAGCAGCACTGTTTAATTGAATTATCCATCAAAGTGTTGGTTTTAGATTAAATTATGTACCTGTCCAGATTTGCAGAGCCTGTAAAAGCTATTCAGACATTCTTCAATGTTTCTATTTGGTTTCAAGCTGATGCTGCAACTCGTTACACTCAGTACCTCAAAACAAACTGAAACTGATTATCTAAAGATCTTTATAAAAGGTTTTTCCATTCTGGTGCTAAAAAAAGAAGAAAAAAAAAAACCATGCCCCAACATGATGCTGCCACCCCCGTGCTTCACTGTGCGGTGCCTGGTTTCCTCCAGACGTGTTGTTTAGAGCTGAAGTCAAACATAAAGCTTGGTTACATCGGACTGAAGGATCATTTTCCTGAGAGGCTTCTGTTTAACCATCATGACATCCAACCCAGATCAGAGGAGGCCTGCAGTTCTGCTTCTAGAACTTTGACCCATTTCCTCGCAGGATCTCTGTCACGGTGACACCTGAACAAAGCTCTGAGAACCCGTCAGTGCTGCAGAAATGTATCGTCTGTAGCTTCTCCAGATCCGAGTCTCATCTCTGAAGCTCTGCAGCCTGAAAAACACCCCCACACCATGATGCTGCCACCACCATGCTTCACTGTTGGAGCTGTGTCTGCAGTTCCTTGGACCTCGTGGTCCTCCAGTCCTCTATAGACAGGTGTGTGCCTTCGTTAAGTGATGTCCAAGTCAGTTATAGTTTACCACAGCTGGAGGTAGATTAATGAGGAACTAAAACATTTCAACGGCTCTTGAATCAGTCTGAGAAATACCATTTGCAAACAGTGTGTGGGGGGTCTGAATGATGACTACGCTCCCCATATCGCCTGTATGACATGTAATGGCTTTGTCTCCGCTGCACCTCTTTGTGTTTTCTCTCACAGAGATGGATGTTCTGCTGTCACTCAGTCAGTATGCACCTGTGAGAGGTGCATGCTGGGTAATATTCTGCCTCAGACCTTTGAAACGTCTCATTAAACACATGGAGCTGAGTTAGTCTGAACTTCTTTATTTCATAGAGGCCCACCCAACATCCCTGAGTTATTATCAGAAGGGGGGTGGGATGGTGACTATTGGAGGTCTTGAGCATCCAGCAGTGATGTGCACCCGCCTTGACACCTTCCTGAGCCCAAACCACTTCCATGTGTCCCCTCTGAGCAGATTTACTCCCCACTTTAAGACGTTGAAGACTTCCATCCTGGGAAGTGTTAGCATCGCCTCCTCTTCAGCGGGGAACTGGATGAGGAGACGAGGGCTCTGCCACGATGGGATGACCTGCAGCTCCTCTGGATAATTGGATATTTTAAAAATACTGCGTTTCCAGGGATGAATCCCACATTCGCAGCTGTAGATGTCTGCTTGTGATTCTGCACACACAGACCCACATGCAGGAGCATGACTTTGACTCCACAGGCCCACCGCACACTGCCGTCCTTCATGCAGCATGCTTACACAGGCTGAGAGGCAAACATCAAGGCAAGACGGGGAGGGTTAAGTGCTTTCAGATGACCAGATTTGGTTTCATTGCAGCTCATGTATATTTGTATAAAAGGAGGGCACAACTGGACATGATGCTGCCTTGGAATGTCTTGCTAAAATGTAAAAAAAGACACAATTATGGTACAATTATCTCTAATACAGCTGGGATGGTTTATTTGTGGAAAGTGGAGTTCTCTGAAAACAGTGACGGGCGACAAGTACTGGAACACAATACTGACCAACTCAACTGCGCAGGAATCTTCTGCACAAATCTGCTGGGAGAGTCTTGGAAATGTCTTTCAGTAGTCTCAGGAATGTCCACTTGAGCCAAGCAACAAAATGAGATCTTTCTAAATCTTAAATTGCCGTCTAAACATTGTGCAAATGTGTAATGGCGGGGGGACAACTCTGGACCAAATGAATATGGAGCTGGATGGGTTTTATATGATTGGGTCACATGGGAAGGGAAGTTTGAGATTGTCATCATTGTATGTTCCCATACAATGGTGAAATTAGTTCTCTGCATTTAACCCATCAAACCTGGGATATACCCAGGTGGAGCAGTGGGCAGCCATGTAAGCACCCGGGGAGCAGTTGTCTTGTTTAAAGACACCATGACATGTGGGAATGGCTGGGAGTTGAACCGTGACTTTCTGGTCCCAAGTCAGCTGCCCTACCTCTACCCCATGACATGATGAGACTCCCGACCTTCTCATACAGTTTGTGTTCTCTGATTGCTCCGTTAACTCTTGGAAACTTTTCTGTTCTCCAAACACAACATCCCAGTACATTTTAAACCCAGCAGGACTCTCAGACAGAGGCTGGTGCACCCTAAGGACAAAACACCCCAACACAAACTGAGTGGTGTGATGTCTGCAGTTCACTGAAGAGAGGACTGTCCAGATCTCTATATTGGAGAAACCAAACAGCCTCTTCAAAACAGGAGAGCCAGTTGCTCAGGACAAGACTCAATGATTCACCTACACCTCACGGAAAAGGGACACTCATTTTAGGACCAGAATGTTCACATTTTGGACCGAGAAGGCAGATGGTTTAAGAGGTGAGTGAAGGAAGCCATTTATGTATAAAGAGAGAAACCATCTTTAAACAGAGGAGGAGGTCTCAGATTTAAACTTTCAAAAACGTATAATGCAGCTTTAGGACTGACACCCAGTCATTTTCATTCTTATCAGGAATTTCATCCACATGGCCAGAGTGGCCCATCTGTGAGACCGACTAACAAAGACCCTAACGAACCAGTATTGTGAGGAGTGAGAGGGCTGTCGGCACATGTATCTAGCTTAGCTCAGCTATAACTCGAACCCCGCACTCTCTGTTCTTTGAATTGAGAAAGCTCCTCAGATGAGAAGCGAAACGTCTTCAGCTACAAAGTTCAGTTGTTTGTGTCTTAAACTGTTTTGAATTCACCAAGTCCTGGATGACCGAGAAGCTTGGAAAGGTATGCGAGTAGCCATTAACATGGGTTCTCCTCGATTTCCGGACATCCACACAAACTTGGCCACTGTCTTAGAAACATTTGTTCTGCCAGTAGCTACAAGTATGTTTACATGGACATAATTAATCAGATTAAACGGCCGTTCGGATTAAAAATGTATCATGTAAATGCCCCATTCAGATTATTCTGAGCTGATTCAACTCGATCCGAATGAATTTGTAATCCGAATGAGAGGGGTGGTTTACGCCGATTCATAATCCGAACAGTGAGCATGTAAACACTTAATATGATTATTTTATTCCGATCGTGGAAAACTGACCTGACTGCGCATGTGCGACCCATGTCTACCTCACGTATTTCCACCTGGCTGGATGCTAATGTGTCGGGGAAGCAAAACTGGTCGGTGAGCGACAACGTTTCTACTAAAAACTTTGAAAGAGCTCAAAATGATCTGTATCACCTGAAGCTCAGTCAGGGAGCGCAGTAACGTCTCCACCGTCATTAAAACCTGTCAGGGGTCCATTTTGGGTGATCGGGTTTGTTTACGTTCATCCCGGAAGTAGAACTTCTTCTTCCGTGTTTTTTTTTAAGGAAATTTTTACCGCTCTGCACATGTCAGTGCTTCTATTCTGAATAAAAGCTCACTTAATGTAAACGCTCATCGTGCTAGGATTGTGCCCATGTAAACGATACATTTGGATTATTTAATCCGAATGCATTTCAATCCGGTCAAATAATTTTTTGCATTTAAACGAAGCTAATGTTCTGAATGTATCAAACCCCCGCGACAGAATGACAAGAGGGGTCTGACCTTCTGAGCCCTGGAGAACGGTTCCAGGAGTTTTGGAAACTCTCTTCTGCACATCATCACACGGACTTCACTGGACTTTGTTTGTTTGTTTTTTTTTGTTTTTTTTTATTCCGTTTCAGTTCTTGTTTCTGAGCAATTTTGAACAGTTTAACTCTGCCCAATGAATAATTCAAGAACATGAAACCTCCTAAATTTGAGGGATGAACCAGTTATCTGTCGACACAGAAAAAGGCTTTGAGCCTTTCAGAGACACAATTTGTTCCCATTTCTCAAGTTGAATTTATGAAAAATACCAAAAATAACTGTTTGACCATGAAACGAGACGTTAACTCCAACAAGGTGACTCCCAAAGAGCTGGTAGCTGAAAACTTGACATCCTCGGGAGGAAGATGCGTGTCAGGTCCTGGTTCAGGTCTCTGATGGATTACTTTTCCTGATAAGAGGCTGGTACGGTGACCAAAGCTGCATATTAATGATCGGTCCGAACCGACCCGGAGCCCGTCTGGTCCATTAATACCAGCGTTCAGGGTGTTGAGCAGATAAAAGGCGATGCAGCTTCTGTTCTCCATCGTACTGCTTGCTGTCCGAGGCTTTTCAAACACCACCCATCATGCCGAGCGTCTTGCCAGTTATTATCCGAGCCGGCCAACTGTTTATTTTCTAGCTCCATTACTTAGTGCGAGCAAATGCTCAGCAAATGAGCCTAATATGATTCTGCGAGCAGCGATGTGGTGACTCAGTACAATCGGCTGGCAGGACAATTTGTGTGTTTGATGGCAGCTGATAAATTGTTTCAGGGGCATTTGGATGGTGGAATAATTGCTTCCAGACCTCCCGGTGGAGTGATTGCACTTCCTCCACCCAAAGTTTTCGCCTCCCTCCAAGAAGCTGCTGCCAGCCAACTCTTATTGGATTCTTGGGAACAGAAGAGTTTTCTCTCGGTGAGGGAGACGTGAGGAAACATCAGCTGCCCGGGTGGAGAGGCTGGCTGCACGTGCCCCGTCTGGATGTTTGATTTTACACACTGTATTCTGCGTAGGTCTTAAGTGTCCACCTGCACCGCTCACCATTAGGATTAATGATGGAACAAGAAAACCACTCCGGGTGATTGTGGGGAAATTGCCCTCAGCTGCACGTTTGGTCGGTCAGAAACAAATCAGACGAGGATGAGATTTACATTCCAGACGTCCGCTTCAGACCCCAACAATCTGAGAGGAACGCTCACACTTCCAGCTTCCTGTGGGTTTAAATCGACTCCCTGCCAGGAATTTAAAACACCGATCCAACGGGAGGATTCAGGTTCTAACATGGCGGACCTCTGAGCTAAAACCTGATTATTTTCACGTTTGCGGTGTAAACAGTAGTCCCTCGCTACTTCGCGGTTCGTTTATCGTGGACTCGCCCTATCGTGTGTTTTTTTTTTATAAGAATGGACATGATGCACAATTGGCTGATTGATGGATGAGCCGCAAGATCGACGTGAAATGTTATTTAAAATAAATTATTTTAAATGATGTAGCACCTGCTGCACCTTTGTGCAGCCCACACTGCAGGATAAACTTCCTGCTGCAGCTGATCAACTGCTCTCTGTGCAGAGGGGGAAAGTGGGTGTGGCCAAGTGCGTTTGCAGGTGGCAAAGAGTAGAGGAGGCAGGGCGCTGAAATCATGACATTCTGTGCTCTTTTAGAGAGTTTAGAAACGTTGTTTAGAATATTGCAAGAGTGTGGGAAGAGTTTAAAACTAGAGATGCACTGATCCGATACCAATATCGGTATCAGTCCCGATATCGAAAAAACCTTCTGGATCAGGTATTGGAATGTGACCGATCCATGACTGGGCAGATCTATTCACTCTAATTCTGTGCTTTGTGCTCTGAGGGATGTCACGCGCTAGCGAACTCGCTGCAGATTGTTTTCAAAATGGAGATCTCAGTTAATTCAGCACTGGGTTTGTAAGCTCAGTCATCCAGGTAGACGACAACAAAAATGGCTAAATCGTGTCATCTGGACCTGTTTCAAAAACGGGTCCAGATGACATAATTTAGCCATTTTCTTAATTCTGCACAGTTTTTATGTATTGGATCGGTATCAGATCGGTATCGACCGATACCAAAGCCCAGATATCGGCATCGGTATCAGAAGTGAAAAAAGTGGATCGTGCATATATATATATATATATATATATATATATATATATAAATATATATATATATGCACACACTAAAATAAACTGCTACTTGTACTACTATTCCTACTTTGCAGTTTTTCAATTATCGCGGGGCTTCAGGGTACGGATCCCCTGCGATAAACGAGGGACTACTGTATAAAATTAGTCTCTCTTCTTTGTGAAAACCCAGAAATGCCATGAGAATAAGATCAAAGTTAATACTTATATTAAAACTTATTTATGTAACCAGTTTTAAACCTGCAACTCTTCAGGATGAGCACTTAGAGTTCATGTTGATGTAAAAATATCATTTACACCATGTGATGATGTATTTCTGTGCCTTTGGGTCAAGATGACTCACAAGGTCTCAGTTTTAAAACATTGTGGGTCATCTTGACTCGAGGGCAGCAGGCGGGCCAAGATGGCATCTCATCGAGAAGACAAGTTCACGACTCAAAACTCCATGAAAATCATGAGAAGAGAAATAAATCTGTGTTGGGATTGTGGGTACTGCGTTAAAATTTTAAAAAGAACGCTCTTCCTGATTTTTACTTTCACACAATATCTAGAAGTCTACAAAAGTCTCTAAAGCACAAAATGTTGGTCATTCTCATTCGTGTTCGTTGAGTTGATCCCAGATAAAAGAGGCGGACGGTGACAGGAAGTGAAGCTGCGCTGGACAAAAATCAAGCAGAAGAACAGACGAAACGAGGAAAACGAGGTAAAACAGCGTCTGAGCACCTCGCTCGGTGCAGCTGTTCCTCCAGCTGTTGACGAATTAAAGTCTGAAAATCATTTAGGCAATAAATTTAAAATGTTCTCAGCTAACGGGCACATTTCAGTCCTGGTTAACTGAAACTGGTCCCGACGTAAACTACGACAGAGAAACACGTGCTGCTTAAATCTGTCTGATGCAGGGTTTTATTCTTTAAAAAATGTTTTTTACAAAAATAAAAAATGTATTAAATTAAAGCACATTCCTCCGTGTTGTCAACAAGTTTGAATCTGCTCTGGTTTATAAAGTTGTTTTTTCGTTGACTGACAGGTGAGGGCTTTGGTATTCAGCATGGCGCGTGATTGGGATCCCTACTTCTTGATTTGCTGATTGCTGGTTTGTTTCGCTCAAACTAAGAAAATGACTCGCATGCAGCTGGTTCTGGTCCAAATGATTCGAAGTGGATCAGAAGGAGTCTGATGGCTGGCTGTTTGGATTATTAACATGTGCTTTGAGTCTAATATTTAATAACATTATTATTTCAATAAAAACTGGTGTGAGTGTTGACCTCTGCTGCCCGGAGGAGACGCTCAACATCAGTTAGAACTTTATTCATCTGATCATTTCTTACCTTTTTATTCTAAACTTACCTTTTTTATTTGTTTAGATTCCTGGGATCGTGATGGGAGCTCATAGGTCTGCGGGTTTTTAATCCTTTATGTGTTTTTTTTTTACAAACCGAGTCTCTGCATGGACTAAAACAGGCTCTTCTTTCAGATTTAATTACATTTATTGTTGGTTCTGAATGGTTGCTGCTGCTGACAGTTTACACTCTGCTCCGCTCCACATGTTAAAACTGATTCAATTTAGAGGATAAATATGAATATCTTATTCTTATTTCCACAGCCAAAGGCTTCAGACCCTCTCATGGCCTTCCAACCAACAAAATGTCCCTTCAATAGTTCCTATACAAACTAGAGAAATTGCATTTACTGCAAAAAAAGCCGTGTGAACGCTTATTGCGGAAAAACAGCTGAAATTAGCCACACAAAAAAAAAACATGCTGAAATGGAAGAACAAGCCTAAGTTAGCAGAAGAACGCAGAAAGGACACGTATTTGCTGAATTAGGTTTTAATAAGCAGAAATGACCTCAGAACTTTGGAGCTAAACTTTTTTCAAAAAGAAGTTTAAACTACCAGAAGGAAGTGGAAAAAATTGAAATGAGCTTTCAAAAAAGAGTGGAATTAGCTGAAAAGGTAAATTAAGCACAAAACAGCTAAAAAGTAGCTGAAATAGCAGAAAAAGCTGAAAGCAGCATAACAAGCTGAAATTAGCGGAAATATGTTAATTAGGCTGAAAGTAATAGGAATTACCATGAAAAACTTGAACTTACTGTATCTGAAAACAGCTGAACTTAGCTAAAAAAAATGCTACTATATATATATATATATTAGAACAAGCTTAAATTAGCATAAGAAAGCAGAAAGAACATGTTTGCCCAATTGGGCTCAAAAAAGCAGAAATTAGCACCAAAAAAACCCCCAGAAAGTAGCTAAAATTACGAGAAGAAAGTGGAGAGAGCACGTTTTTGCTGAATTTGACTGAAAATGTTGAAGAATGCAAAAATCGTAAAATTAGCTGAAAAAGGTTAATTAGCATATAAACAGCTAAATAGTAGCTGAAATAGTAGATACAGTTTGAACTTACAGAAATCAGCTGAAAGTTGCAGAAAGAAGTTTGAAGAAGCACAAAAATGTTTTAGTTAGCAGAAAGAATCTGAAAGGAGCACAAAACAGCTGAAAAAACAGCTGAAAGTAGCTGATTTTTTTATTGCACAAAGAAGCTGAAAGAAGCTGAAGCAGAACAAAATGTGAACGGAGCAGTAAAAGGTTGTAACAGATCTAAAGATTTGAAGGAGGTAAAATGAGCTCAATTCATTTTCTATGAGGAAAAAAAATGGCAGAAAAGGCTAAATAGTTCAAAAAGCCAAAGTTACACCAGCACCAAAAGTCAAGGATTGTCCTGAAAGAGCTGAACGTTTTCATTTATGATTTTTTTTTAATTATTTGAAAACTGTGGGACGAGAACCGTGCCGAAAAAAAATACGCAAGAAAAATGGATCACAACAGAGAGAATGCTTCATAAACATTCTCATTATTCTTTTTTAATAAATAGGAAGTTATTTAACTGTGGGTTTTTTCAGTTTCTTACTATAGTTTTAATAAGTTTAGCTATTAATGTCCTGTTTAATTAAATAAAACAACTTATTATAATACAGAACATCACTGCTCACATTTCAGAAAGTTGCTAAAAAAAAATAACTTTTTAGATTTGTGTTTGATTTTCTGTAAACTTTATATTTGAAGCTGGCAGGTTGTGTTTGCCTTGGAGGCTTCGGTGCAGTCTAATCCCTGGCATTTTAAAGTGTACCACCTGATTATCTGAAGCGCTGACATTTGAGTGGAAATAAAACAATTAGTGAGGACCTGCTGCACACCGAATATTAATTCACCGCTTTTCTTTTTTCAGGGTTTCTGTTCTGTGTCTGCCGGAGAGCAGTTTCCTAAACCACGCAGAGCAAAGGTTTAACTAAAAAGTTTGAAACAGAAAAATGTGTGAAAAACGGTGAATAAAAACCACAAGTTGTCACGATTCAAAGGTCATCAGACACCTGGATGGTTCTGCAGGACTGAAATGTCCTTCTGTGGTCAGAGAGGAGCAGGAAAAACATCATGGGGTCGTTTTCTTACAGCAACGTTTGAGTTTCCACCAAACGAAGACGAAACTGAACCAGAGTTTGTGACGATCATTAATCACACGACACTTCCTGTCGCTCTCGTCTCTGTTGATTTATTTGTGTTTAACTTGAGTTTACATGAACTCGCTCCGGTTGTTTTTCCTCTTTATTTGTATTCAAGTTGTTTGTTTTTTCAGCCGGGATTTATTTCTGAGAGCTAATGGGAGCAGACGCTAAAATAAACCAGATGAAATGTTCTTTTTGTTTTTGGAAGCAAGTCTGAAAATCGTTTATTGACGTTGATTATTTTGAACGTTTCAACCTCGTGCAGGAAACTCTGTAGACTTTTATAAATGGTTTTATAATTCTAAACGGTCCAGAAACTTTAAATATCTTTATTATGATTCCTGCAAGTTCATCTCATAACTTCCTAAACGTTGCTAAATTCTTCCAAACGCTTTGTTTTTTCTTGTTTCAAACTACAAATATTTCTGTCCTTCCGTCCAGAGTGTCTCTCTGCTGCACAACTGAACTTTTAAATGTCCCCAGAGGTCAGAGGTCACCAAAACCCTCATTGACTTCTATTGGATCTGAGCTCAGAGGTTTCTCTTACATTTGGACAGGAAGCTTTTTAAAGTCTTCAAATCTCCTCCATGAACGTCTGTAAGAACATAGATCTGTTGGTCACAGTTACCGTACTTTCTGCCGTCGCACCGCCGCATGTGTTGCATCAGTCCAAATATGTCTTAGAAAGTGTTAAAAAACATAAATATGGCGCTTCACCATTTAAGTCGCATCTATTATGCGTCACCGCTGACAACCTTTAAATGTGGGCCGGCGCTGTGCCAAATATCAATTGGCTGCAAAATGGCGGCCGCGGGAGCGTGCATGGGAGGACTTAAACAAGAATTTAACAAGATTAACACTTAAGAAACAATTGTTTGTTTGCTCAAAATTATAGCATAGGTGTGTCTCAATTGAACGTTTCCTTAATAAATGCACTTTAGTGGTCAAATCAGCTGCATATCTCCTGGGCGACGCGATGAAATGAAGCTGATTTGACATTTGCTCCAAGAATTCTGGAGCGAGACGAAGATGGCTCTGTATGGCAAGCCAGGTGTCTCATTAATAGCCACTGCTACCTATTAATGAGACACCTGGCTTGCCATATTAGTCGAGGACCCTCTAGTGGCTGAAAATGGTAGTGTTCAATATTTTACATCAGAATGAATGAAATCATCAGTTCTCAGCCAAAAATTAGGTTAAAATTCAAAATTACTTTGTTAATCCCAGAGGGAAATTGTGTTGTCGTAGCTCATTGTCATGTTTTCATTCAAAAGTTGTTAGATGCTGATAGATGTGGGCAGGAAGGATCTCCTGCAGTGAATCCAAAGAATCTGGCCACAGATACCGATCCGTCCACCCAGATCCAGCTTGCTGTCAGAACTGGCGGGCCTCTTGGTCCTCCTGGGCAGCAGGACTGCCCAAATGCCGGGCAGAATTACTCCCTGAGCAACGGTCACTCCTCCCAGCAGCTCCTTGTTACCACAGACAGACAGCTGAAGGTGCCAGGGGAGCCAAGTTTCCCACCAGTTCCAGGATCTCAGCGGTCAGGCACTCACGCATCGCCGCCAGGTTGACGGGAATTCATCCATGGCGCCTCCTTTTAAACTCGTGGGATTTGAGGCTGTAGTGGAGATATTTGAGCTTTTGAGATGTTAATCAGCTGCTCCTGGTTGTTAAAAAAAAAAACACATTGTTGCCATGGTTACGCATCATAACAAATGCCCAAAAGTAGAAAGATTTCAGTAGAAATCCTTCTAGCTGCGCAGCATCTGATACAAGAGTAAATAATCACCAGAGAAAAGTGATTTACATCCAGAAAAAGAGGAATTAAAGTTTTCAAAAGCAGTAACTCATAATGAGTGTAACAGAGCTACTCCAACATGCAGCCACCCCGAGCGGCACAATTCTAGAACTATAATATATTATTATATTATTATTATTAGAAATAATATGGGGGAAAACATAAATAAGTCTCTTCTCTGTATAAGCTGCAGGCATGCTAATTTATGCAAAAAGGTGCAACTTATACAGTGGAAATGTGTTTTTAGTCCTGATAGTTTCACACAGAACTTGAAACACGATTTATCCCACCGGTTTATCTGTGAATCTGACGAAAGGCGGGAATCACCACGGCAACCCTGCTAACCCATAATGGTTTCCACCAAAAGATTGTGTAGAATTTGAAGTTTTGTCTTGATGAGATCTTTAAAGATGCGGAGAATGAAAACCACATCGGAGCTTACAGGAAAACCTGGAGTTTCAAAATAAAGCTCATAATTACTCTTCAAAAATAAAAGTGTGACTCCTAAATGATTACTGGGCTTTACAGCAGATGGCTCGGGGGACTTGAATTGTTTCGTTATCCTTTAATATTTGCACAGAAATGATCCTGTTCTGTGTTTTATTAAATAATCTGCAGGCAGGCGTTGATCCGAACACCTCACTGATTCTGTTCTGGACCGCGGGCTTCGTGTCATCCTCCAACCTTCATCCACCCTCGGACTCTTCACCGGGACCAGCTGTTACCTGGCCCAGACTCTGGACCTGCTGCTGCTGGCACACATAACTCACCCCCCCCCCCCCCCACCTCATGGCTCTGAAAGATGCAGTTTCATGGTGTCCACCAGATGTTCACTAAACCCAAAAACAGCCATCACACGCTTCAGCAGCTCATAACCCCCCCCCCCCCCCCCACCACCACCACCACCACCACCACCCCCAAACGCTGCATCAGACTGTACTCATGGATTTATGGAGTCAGGTGTAGCTTCAGTCAGCGCGACCCCCAGGGATACTGAGGGGCGGGTGGGAACACATGTAAGGATTCGTGCACATGTGTTCACCATTTTCCTCATCAAACACACGGTGACCCCCTGAGCTGAGCCGATCAGCACCACCCTGAAAGACGATACGTCCAAGAGACACAGAAGAAGAGTGTCTCCTGCTGAAACACAGAGCATCAGCACTTAAAATCAGCTAAACAGAGGCTAAAACCAGATAAACAACAGCTAAAAGCTAAAGCAGACGCTACCGCAGAAATCAGACATAGTTTTTTAATAATTACCGTAATTCCCAGACTATTGAGTGCACCTGAATATAAGCCACGCCCTCTAAAATAAAATAATATAAATTTGTACATATATGGGGCAGCACAGTGGCACAACTGGTAGAGCTGCTGCCTCTCAGCGAGCAGGTCCCTGGTTCAAATCTCGGTCCGGGGGCCTTTCTGGGTGGAGTTTGCATGTTCTCTCTGTGCACGCATGGGTTTTCTCCGGGTACTCCAGTTTAAAAACATGCATGTTGGGCTGATAGGTAACTCTAAAGTGTCCCTAGGCGAGGGAGAGAGTGAATGGCTGTTTGTCTCTATGTGTCCTTGTGATGGACTGGAGACCTGTCATGGGTGAACCCCGCCCCTCGCACAGTGATTGCTGGACATTGGCACCGGTGACCCCAGTGACCCAAAATGGAACAAGCGGGTAAAGATAATGGATGGAAATTACAGTGAAGTCATTGATCATCATATTCCTCCTGCTCTGCTGTCAGGATCCACCGACACGAGCAAAAGATGCTCTGTGGATGCAGGGGAATCCCCACTCATGGGGAGGAGGGATACCCGCCCCCTCGTTTCATTGGTCCACTGTGACCTGTTCGATAATTTAATTGATCTGATGTTTTGTTTCCTTTATTTATACAGGTAGTCTCATAGAGTCACAAGGACCCACCCCCAAGAGAGGCATGTATTGAGCAGCTATGCGAGCGCCCAAGTGTGAAGAGGTTTAATGTTTTAATGGCAGGAAACTCGTTAGCCCGTCAAAAAAAAAAAAGTCCATAAATTAGCTGCAGCGTTGTATAAGCTGCAAGATTCAAAACATTTGAAAAAAGTAGCAGCTTATAGTCGGAAAATTACAGTAGAGAAGTTCTTTATTAATTAAATGAGAAAACACAGGGTCACAGGAAGTTGGACGTTCAGTCCACTAACTCTGGAGCCGTCTAATCTTTCAAACAAACCATAATTATCATAATTTCCACAAACAGAAATTATTAAATATTTTACTGATAATATCTGACACACTTTGAAACGTGTTAAGGATGACTCTCAGCTACTACCACACAAGTTTTAGCTCAGTGTCTGTGAAATTAGCTCATAACTGTTTCTGTCTTTGCTGAAGTCATTTAGCTCTGGCGGCCATCTTGAATTGGTATGACTCAAAAACCAAAGACAATAAATTAGCAGTTAGCGGACTCAAAGGTCCGCAGGAGCCAGTGGGTGGTTCTGCGGTCTGTCCCACAGAACCTGACTACATGGTACCGGATAGAAACACACGGTAATTTCATTTTGATGCCAGACGCTCTGCTGCAGAACGGGCCTAAAGAAAACAGCGTGATGGTTCTGGAGGCCCGGGAACGCTCTGATTCACAGACGCACAGAGTCCAGCGGGGCGTTCAGGAACCATCTGCATGGCTGCCCTAAATGTGAGTGACACCAGGCTGAAATTGAATCTAACGTGGCCGTCTCTGGAGGGGCGCCGTGGCGACTTATTAAAAGACGGCGCTTCGGACGCACAACTGACCCCAAATAAAGGAGGAAGACGAGTCCCCTCGCTCCTGGGGGAGCGCGCTCATCACGACGGCTGCGTGAACAGCGTGCTCAGGGAAACGCCGGACGTCCACGTGTGTTTGTGAATATTCAGCATTTAAATCAGCAGGAGCAGGAACGGTTCCTTCTTTCTGAGCGTGCCCGCTGCCGCAGAAACACCTGCTGGAGCTCATGCACACAAACTGTTTACATCCTCACGTGGCTCTGCACCAGCATTACACCTAACGAGCCTCTTGCATCACAGATTGTGCTGAGTGTGTCTGTGTGAGCGGAGGCCCTTTATGATCAAACGGCAGCAGCCTCGTGCACGCTGGCAGTATGACGTGCACTAACTCCTGAAGTCATCTCATGCAGCAGAAAGCTTCAGTTCCTCTGCAGCCGGCGACCCCCCCACACCTCGTTTCACTGTCCTTCCTGTCAGACGTGGGCAGCGTTGACTTCGGCTGACGGAACACTTCTCTCCAGAGTTAACGGCCGACGACATTCAGAAGAAATAGGTTTGCAGCGTTAAAGGAGGTGCACGTCTGTTTAGAGGGCGATTAATCTGTTGGTGCACGTGGAGGGAAAGTTATTGTGAATGTTTACGAAGCGTTCGCACGATTGAGATCCATTTTTCTTCTGTACGTTTTTCAGCATCTTTTTCATCCCGCAGTTTTCAAGCTATTCCAACAAATCATAAATCAAAACATTCAGCTCGTTCAGGACAATCCTGCTATGACTTTTGGTGCTGCTTTAGCTTTTTTAAATATTTAGCCTTTTCTGTATTTTTATTCTCATAGAAAATGAACTGATCTCATTTTACATCCTTCAGATCTTTAGATCTGTTTACAACCTTTCACGTTTTGTTCCAGTTCAGCTTCTTTCAGCTTCCTTGTGCTAATTTAAAAAAAAAATTCAGCTACTTTTAGCTAATTTCAACTGTTTTCAGCCGTTTTGTGCTCGTTTCAGATTTTTTTCTGCTAACTGCAACATTTTGTACTTCTAACTTCTTTCTGCTAATTTCAGCTTGTTATGCTCCTTTCAGCTGATTTCTGCACGTTTCAGCTTTTCTGCTATTTAAGCTGTTTTTATGCTAATTTAGTTTTTTTTCCAGCTAATTCCACTTTTTTGCAGTCATTTCATAAACCTTCAGTCTAATTCAGCAAAAACGTGCTCTCTCAACTTCATTCTGGTAATTTAAGCTTCTTTATTCTATTTTAGCTACTTTTCAGCTATTTTTTGTGCTAATTTCAGCTTTTTTAAAAGGATTTTCCCTTTGGTGCTTCTTTCAGCAAACAAGTTCTTTCTGTTTTTTTTTTTCTGCCATTTTCAGCTTTTTCAGGTAATTCCATTTGTTTAGCTAATTTCATCGCATTCCACTTCCTTTTGGTAGTTTAAGCTTCTTTCTGCATTTTCAACTACTTTTCAGTTATTTTTTGCCAATTTCAGCTGTTTTTCAGCAAGTTATTCTGCAATATGTATTCACGCTGCATTTTCACAGGAAATGCAGTTTCTCTAGTTAAACTTTAATCTGAACGACTGAGAATAAATAAATCATTTTGGTTTATTTTTCATCTCATCTGGGTGGGAGGAGGGTTCTTGATAAGAAAGCTCACTTTGCTGTAGGATTGTGTGAATTTAATGTTTTCCTTCTTTGGACTAACTTCTTTTTTCTGACCATCCATGTGCAGTGATTGAAGTCTATGAGGAGACTGGTCACAGTTTTTTGTGAATTCCACCTCAGTTGCGGGACGTTCTGCGTTCACTCTGATCAGGTTTTCATTGTATCTTTTGCTAATGCGCAGTTTGTTGAACTGAAGAAAAACAAACGTTTTACTTGTTTGTGCCACAGAAACAAATGGATTTGTTGAAACATTTCTTAAACATTTGGTCATAAATCAGCCGTAGACTCTACTCAGTTGCTTCTTATCTTGTGCTGCTGCTTATTTATTCCATTATTATTATTATTATTATAGTTTATCCAGCTGTGTCGGTGGGAGGTGGATGGACTGTCCCACCTGACTCAAACTCTTATCAGATCCAACCAAACTAATGAATCCAGGAGGTTTCGAGGGTTAAGCAGCAGCAGAGCGACGGCTGAGTGTTTTGAAGGTCTTTAGGTGAACCAGGTGTTAACATGCAGCTGTTATCAGTGAATCAGAGCAGGTTACAGTTTGCACACAGATGAAGAGCAGCCGAAGTGTCTGACACGCTGCTATCTGCAGCTCGTCTCGCCATCAGCAGGAACAAAGGCCGCAGATGCTATCAGCTGAGCGGGAATGTCAAGCTGGGATTGTTTATTATGAGGAAGCGATACCGCCAGAGTTCACTCGCTTCTGACACGCCACTGTTCGGCTGCTCATTTGGTGAAATGTCTGAGAAAGTTCTGCAGCAGATGGTTCTTATCCCATTAGAACCAGGAGCCTGCTCTGAGTCCAGGTGGACTGGACTCGCATCCTCTGAGTCAGGCAGAGCAACAGGCGGGTCAAATGTTCCCTCCAGCGTGTCAGGTGTTAAATAAGTCGCGAGTACATTCCTTCATGGCAGATAAACAGAACAGATAATACGTTTGAAGACAACTTTCACAATAAACCACAATAAAGACTTGCTTTTTACCATCAGAGTCTGGATCTAATGAGTCCAGAACCAGAGGTTTGGAACAGCAGGAGCTCTGAAACTGCACAGATCGAGCGTTTGTTGGCGGTGGAGGTGAGGTCTGCTCCTCTCACAGCACACATTTATAATCAAAAGGCAGGAAATGTTTAATCCAGTGTGTGACAGTATCTTTTATTTTGCTTTGTCTTTGTGCCATTTTTCATAAATGTATAAATCGAGTGCTCAATTTTACCCTTTTCTCCTCATCCTCGGCTCTCACGTGTTACATTCGGGTGTTCGGACATTTTCAGCTTTAAAACAACAACAGTACAAATGAGAATTAGACAGATGTTGTTACAGTGAAGATGATCTCCAGCTTAAAAGATGCAAAGGCAAACAAAGAATGAAGAAGCCAATGATTTAAAAATAATAAAGTAATGATTACAGCGTCAGCTTTATTACTAAAACACTTTAAACAGGACAGAAGCACAATATGATATAATGATATAAAACAGCTGTCACTAGATGTAAAAACGCCTTAAACAAAGTAAAATGAAACAAATTAATCAGTTAAGTTGAGCTTTAAGTCAACATCTAGCACGGTGCCAACCATGAGAAGAGATGGAGAAACAAGAAGTTCCTCTGACGTCCAACGGAAAATAGAAACGGGCCGTTTGGTTGTATTTCTGCCGTACATTCATTTAACCTTTATTTATTCAGCTTAGCCTCAGTCACAAGGACTCGTTTATAAGAGACCTGATTTAGACAGACAACAGTAAACCGCCATAAAATGGATATGAAGTGAAAAATAAACAAAAGTAGTGATATAAAACAGAATAAAATCAAGCTACGTTATGAAACGAGGTAAAATACTAAAAACAGGAACGTCTGTGTTGAAATTAACAGTTGTTTAAAATCCCTTAAAGAGGTCACAGTGAACAGCTTCAGATCTTTTCACAAGAAATTCCAGGAAACGGGAGCGGAGTAAGAGAAGACCCTTTTGCCGAGTTCAGTTCGCACTGAGGGGACGCTGCAGGTAATGATGTCTTGAGAGCGCACGCTGGAACTGCACTGACGGCGTGACATGTAGGAGGAGATGTAAGAAGGCAGCAGACCAAGGAGTGATTTAAAGATGAAAATGTGAGTCTGAATGAAGTTAATGTTGACCGACTGACCAGTGCAATGATGGGAACGGTAGTTACAACCAGTTATGAATCTTAGCGCACCGTGATAGACAGCGTCCAACATCTGCAGGGAGCTGGCGGGAGCATTCATTTAAATGATGTCACCATAGTTAGTAGGAAAGTAGCAGCTACAAGGTGTTTCCTGTCATTCAGCGTTAAACAAGATCTATTTCTGAAAAAGAAACTCAGTTTAAATTTCAGTTTCTTTATCAAGTTTTCAACATGAGGCTTAAAAGAGAGATGTGCATCGACTAAAATTCCCAAGAATTTGTAAGAATCTGCAAACTCAATAGGAACGCCATTCATAAATAAGATAGGAGGAAGGACGGCTGGTATCGACTTCCTGTTTGAAAACAACATCCCTTTGGTTTAATCAGCATTTAGCACCAGTTTGAGACGGAACAAGTCTGACTGGATGATGTCAAATGGAGAATGTAGAAGCTGGAAAACCTTAGCAACTGATTTATCTCCACAATAAACAACGGTGTCATCAGCATAGGATTTAAGTTTTTTTTTTTTATTGTCATACCAGCTCATATTTGCAAGTTTATGGTACGAAATTCGAACTCAGGTCCCAGATCAAGAAGCCTAACAATTAACAAATAAATAATTACAAAAGAGTATAAATATATATATTTGCTGCGGCCCTTATTCTTTAAACTGAACATCCTTGCATAGAAATGCAAGGATGTGTCGGGAATGTTGATCTTGAGTTTGTGGTTTTGGCTGATAGTTTGTGGTTTCGGCTAATAATTAGTTTGTTTTTTCCACAGAGGTGAGACTCAAGCTAAAGAAAAACCCGTAGACTTGGAGATCTTTCCTTCCACGCCCGACATCAGTAAAGTCTCCAGCCTCAGCCGTCAGAGCTGCTGTTTTACAGGAAACCCGTCTTCGGCTGTGAACCTTAAACTCACCTCTGCTCATAAGCAGACAGAGCTGTTGCTAAGGTCAGCGCTTTGCACAGTTTGATTGTCCAATTTGCTGTGACTCTGAAAACGGGCCGAGAACTAACAGGATGATTAGCTGCGAGCACCAGACGAACGGTTCCTTCCCGCTCCGGTTGACGGACATCTGGCAGGATGTCCGTCAGCGTTGTGTTGTACAGTACACACACACACAAAGACGTATTCATCGTTTTCTTTCTTCTCGCTGAAGCTTTAAAGCCTCCGGTCCACCTCAGAGCTGCAGAATTAGGGTTTTAGGCACGTTTGGCCCCAAATCGAGGGCAGATGTGACGTCTAATTTCCCCTCATCAGATTTCCTGGCTGCCCTCGGCTAACAAGGAGTAATTTGTTGGTCCCTCTTTAACTGTTTTCATAAAAAAGTCAACTTGGCCCATCAAATGAACCCCTCCCCAACCCCCACCCTCCTCTGCCTCCATGAACAGGACAATCACTAGGGTAAACTGGAGTCCAATAACTGAGTGTTTTTCTTTAACATTCATTCACCCGAGTTGTTTCTCAGCTGCTGACAGGGAAACTTCCTCCTCTTCCTCACACACATTCAGGCACTGAGAACGTTCTGATGAGAAACATCTCAACCTGATCCGACCAGGGATTACTGTAGATTAGAATAATTAATCTGTCAAAAAATCCCAACGTTTGACAGGAGGGTTTAACTCATGAGGAACATGTGAGTGAGAATCTACCAACGGCTCTAAATATCTGAACTCCTGAGGAGATCATCATCAAGGAGACATTCATTAGTTACCAAAGAGCCAGAACATTAAAATCAACTGATCAGGACTCGTTGTCCAACTGTCCAACTGTCTCTTTGGGGTGAAAGACGTCCCAGTGATGTCCTCGGCTCGGTTGATTAGGACCTTATCACTGAATATTCAAGTCTTTCCCAACACAGTTTTCAGATTAAACTGCAACATAAAACAGTCAGAGGATCACTTTTGTCCCTAAGTCTGGATTTTATACTTTTATTTCACTTTGTTTATTTACTGGGGATGAAGGCACTGTCAGAGAATCACATGTTGAACTTTCAGGAAGGATCTAAAGATAATGTCTGTCCAAAAACAAATCAAAATAAAAACTCTGTCAGGGAGACTCTTCCCAGGAACCTGAAGGACTCAAAGCCAACGCCTCGATCCGGACTTCTGAGGACCCACAAAGATTTTCATTTAGTGCCATGATGGGTTTCTGTAGAAGAAAAAATATCTGCAATACTGGATGAATGGATGGCTGGACGATGGTTGGATGATGGATGGCAGTTGGATAATGGTTGGATGATGGATGACAGTTGGATGATGGCTGGATGATGAATGGATGCTCTACATGGCTCAGTGTAACTAGTCGGTCTTTGAGCCTCAGTTTAAAGTATAAATCTGGTTGGATGATGGTTAATTTGATGGTTGGATGATGGCTGGATGATGTTTGACAGCTGGATGATGGTTGGATGATAGTTGAATGATGATTAGATGATGGACAACAATTGGACAATGGTTCGATGTTCTACATGGCTCAGTGTAAACAATCGGTCTTTAAGCCTCAGTTTAAAGTGTGTCTGGTTGGATGATGGTTGATTGAAGGTTGGATGATGGATGACAGTTGAATGATGGTTGGAGGATGGTTGGATGATCATTGGATGATGGATGATGATGGATGACAGTTGGATGATGGATGACAAATGGATGATGGTTGGATGCCCTACATGGCTCAATGTAAACCGTTGGTCTTTGAGCCTCAGTTTAGTGTAAATCTGGTTGATGGCTGAAGGTTGGATGATGGATGACAGTTGAACAGTGGTTGGATGATGGTTGGATGCCCTACATGGCTCAG
>NC_056510.1:5742069-5742960 GCF_014905685.2 Nematolebias whitei | reverse complement strand
CAGTGGTTGGATGATGGTTGGATGCCCTACATGACTCAGTGTAAACCGTCGGTCTTTGAGCCTCAGTTTAGTGTAAATCTCTGATCCGACCTTAAAGTCTTAAAGGATTTGAGATGAACGGCAGGTTTCACAGTTTGCTGCAGCGTCTCATTTAAAGAGTGAGCTGCGTCTCAGATTCTGTCTAAACACGGTCTTTCTTTACAAATATCTTCATGATACCGAGTCTGAGCTGAATCTGTATAACGAGAGCTGCAGCCTCCGCCCCCCCCCCCCCCCCACACACACACACACACACACACACACACCTCTTACAGCCCAAACAAGCAGGAGATACGAGCTGTAAAGTGACACGTTATATTTATTTAATCCATTACGGTGGAGGAGAATGAAGTGAAGGTGAAGCCCTGCGGCTGCATCCATTATGAACAAATGAAAACGTTTCCCTGCTCCAATCAGGGCGGACGACAGCCCGACTCATAAACTAGAGGCCGGTAGCAGACGGGTGGTTTGAGAGTTTGAGTAACCGGGCCTCCGACGGGCGGCTGGAGCCGTGACGTTACGGGAACATGGAGAAAACACAAAAAGTCTTGAAGAACAGGAGACAGTTACATTATCCTCTGGACAAAGTCCAAACCTCCAGAAGCTTCGACCCAAAGGTCAGACCTCAGCGTTTGACTCAGCTCCACGCAGAGGGATGAAGGTGGAGAATAAAACGCACCTCCACCCTGTCTTTGTCCCACTTTTGTCCTGGAAAGAAGATCCTGCAACCGGAGCGCTCCCGTCTTTTAATTACAGGGAGAAATGGAGTGCTGAAAGCAATTTGCAGCTTCGGCGTGCCTCAGCTGGATCCGTGAGCTGAAGTTGTGCTGCGTTCACTGCCCTCCTCAGGAT
>NC_056510.1:5723714-5742059 GCF_014905685.2 Nematolebias whitei | reverse complement strand
AGCTGAAGTTGTGCTGCGTTCGCTGCCCTCCTCAGGATCCGTGAGCTGAAGTTGTGCTGCGTTCACTGCCCTCATCCTCACTCTGACTGCCTGGAGCTGGTTAGCTGTTTGGAAACAGATGCTCAGAGATCTACTTCCTGGTCTAATTACCTCAGAAAGTTTTCCGCCTTTTGTCTCATCTCAGCTGGACGTCTCAGTCGGGGACATCAGATCTGTCTTCAGATGTCCCCGTTAGTCCCAGGCCGGCTCAATAGCTCTTAGCTTATTGCACATTGATCATAATCAGCTGGAGCTTTGGAGGATGCTATCCCGGTGATTGAAAAGTTATGTCTCAGAGAGATCGATGTGCATTAGCATTCTGCAGGGGACGGTGTCTTCGGTTGCGTCCAGAGGGACACGTTTGACTAGAGACTGCAGGACCGATGAGACGAGCTAATCTCTGATTGGTTGAAACTGGTAGATTTGATCAAACATTGATGGAGAGTAAGAAAAATACAAGAGCGTGTTCTGTTTGTCATATTTAAAGAGATTTAAAAGGTTTAGTTAATAAAAGTTGGTTTTAGTTTCTGACATCACTTGAAAGACGTTTTAAAGTCGATTGATCATTCAGAGCCACCGTACATGAAGAGGTTGGAGACAAAAATGTCCCGTTGACCCCAAATACAAATCTCTTAATGATGAATCATAAAAACATAATTTAAAATCAATTACTTTTAAAGATGTGCTAAGTAATAAAAAAGTTCTGGTATGGGTTTTATTTTGTCGTCATGGTTGGTAGTTTGAGCTGTAGTTCTGTGTCCTGCTTTTATTTTGAAATCTGTTTCTGGTTCAGGCGCTTCCTGTTGCCTGTTCACACCTGGTTTCTGGTTCACTTGAGCTGTAAGTTCAAGAGCATGAGGCAGAAACGTTCTGTGGTCAGAAACCAGATCTGTTAATCAGCCGAAGGCAGGGAGTCCCGTGCATGTCTGTTAGTAAAATATCACTGATAATAACTTCTCCTAAATCCACAATTCAAAACAACGTCAGTCAATGGTTCAGAGATATTTGGGGAAAAAAATAAAATGTTACAATTCTTGTCTCGTGAAAAGTGGATTCTGGACGATTTTAGACAGACGTGAGAAAACACGTTTGATTTGAGAGTCGAGGAAACGAAGAAGAAGAAAGTGGGAGACCACGAGTGCAACAAGTCACCCTGCGTCTGAGTTCAACAAGAAAAACTTATCAAAATAAAGTGAGCATGAGAAAAGCTGCTGGTTTAACAGAGTAAAGCTTCAGCGGCTTGTTGAGCGACAGTCAGGGACAGCTCTGAACGTTTGTCTTCTCCCAGCACGGTCCACGTGGGTCAAACAAACCATGTCACCTAATCTGAGCCTGTTTATGTGTGCCGCACTCAGCCGGATCAGGCCTCAGCGCTCCGGTCCTCCAAACACTTGGTCCGCCGACTCTTTGAGTTTTTCTGCTGGCTTCTTGTATCATTACCTAATCCACACAAACACACATCCTTCCTGACCCCGTGTAATTACAGCCGAAGGCTCTGCCTGCTGCTAACAGCAGCCGAACGTTTGTTGCAAAGGGCTCCAGTCGGAGTTTGAAGGGATAATCTAAGGAAAGAATGATTTAACATCTTATTTGCTGTAGGTTTATTTTTGCCCCACTAATATTTTAGGCTCAAAAGCCCCGTGTGTATTTGCAAATTTACCGTATTTTCAGTCACAGTTTTTTGTATAATTTTCATGCCTTGCAACTTATAGGCCGAAGCGACATATTTATGGATTTTTTTCCCATATTTATAAACCATTTTTTGGCTGAGATATGACCGTTTCCATTCATTCTGACTGGAAAAAAAAAATTGAGCAGTACCACGTTTAGCCACTTGGTGGCAGCAGAGTAGTAATAGGTGTATGGCATGCTGTTGTATCATGTAATAGGAAAATGTGGCTATAATGACAAATTCGAAAAAGTTCAAGACAGAAACATCTGGAGTTTATTTATTATACTTTATTGTTTTCTTTTTATTAACTTTTTAAATTTACCATGTCCTGGATGACTGAGAATTTTCCCCAACTATTAATGACTTAATCAGCCTGCCATAACCTCCTCACTTTCATTTTGCTCGCTGCTTGGAACCATCAAAACAGCTGCACCGCCCTGGCGAAATGCAGCTAATTTGATAATTAAAGTGCATTTTATAAGCAAACGTTAGACTGAGACACACCTTTGCTATAATTTCAAACAAACAAATAATTGTTTTTAAGTGTTAATCTTGTTAAATTCTTGTTAAAGTCCTCCCATGCACGCTCCTGTGGCTGCCATTTGGCAGCCCATCGGTTTTTGGCACAACACCGGCCCATATTTCCAGGTTGTCAGCGATGACGAGTAACAAACGCGACACGTCAGTGGTGATGCATAACAGATGCGACGTATACAGCGAATCGACATATTTATGGATTCTTCCACTTTTTTAGACAAATCTGGACTGATGCAACGCGTACGGCGGAAAATACGGTAGTTCTTATATTTAAACGATATTAACACAAAAACATTTGTATTTAGATAAAAGCAAAGATATATGAAATGTGTGAGAGAGTCATGTCCCAGAGAGACTGTGTGCACTGCAAAGGATGCTGTGTAACCTTGTGGGAATTACAATGTTTCTGACTGAATGTTTCTAATGTTGAAAATGGTTGTTCTTGTTAATGTTTGACATTCATGTTGAAGTCTTTTATTGGCTGTAAACTGACACCATGAGTCATAGTTCCTTGTATGAATGAGGGTAAACAGCACTGAGTACAGAGGATAGTACCCTCACGTCCTGATGCATGTGCAATAATCTAGTGATTCTTGAGATAAGAAACTAAATGAGCTCAGTTTTTCCCCAAAAAAATACTGTAATTATTCCCAAAGCTTATGTATTCAAATATGACAAATAATGTTTTGGAAATGTAAACATCTTAAGATACAGGCTCCCAGTCTTTTTTTTTTTTTTTTTTTGAAAATTACATTTTTATTGGACCTGAACTAGAACTTTGTCAACACCACTAGACAGAAATTAATTACTATAGAATTAATTTTTAATTAACCTTTTATTGATTTTTTTTTTACTCTGTTGTTTCTTAGTTCTTTTAATTATGTACATGTTTTTAAATTAATCATACAACCTTTTAAAATTTTATTTAGTCTGTATTTAATTACTTTTGTTCAGGCTGATACAAAATAACCAATTCTGCATTTAATCACCAGTGGATTTTAGAAGTGAATAAACATGCACCAAACTGATCAATTCAGCAGTTTAGAGACAAATGCTTCTCAAGAAACTAAATAAATATTATTTAAAACAAAAAAGACATCATAAAGTCTATCTGATGGAGTTGACACCGAACTGTGTGTTGACGAATTTGTAAGTAAAAAAAAAAATGCTGCACTCAAAATTGCAGCTAAACTGAAATAAATGCTGAAAGATTGTACAACATGCAGAGAAAATGTGTAAATACTTAACTTTTCAATCTAAATGGAAAAGACGAATATAAACAAAAAGATATAGGCAAGAACTCTTTGAAATACATATTGAACTAATTCAAATCTTTCCAAATCTCTAAAAGGGAAAGCAAAATCTTTAAAAATAATAATAAAACTGATGTCAAAATCCTATTTATCAAATCTGATTGGCAGTCAGTAGATTTAATCCCCAGGTAATAAACATGTCTTCCACAGGAAAAGATCTTTGGATAAAAGACGAAACATTTCAACAAAGAAGAGTCCGTCCAGAGAACCTGAGTTGACCTTGTTAGATAGGACCCTTATATACGGGTCAGGTCACCGAGCGTCGCTTAGCCTAGCCTAGCCTAGCCTAGCAGAGCATTGTTTTGTGTAAGTCACCGTTCTCCTCTATGCTTTTTGGGGAGTGGAGCGAGGTCTTCAAAAAATGTTAGCGGTCTTAAAGTTACCGGAACTCAATTTAGCAGAAGCTAACTGGTCTGCAAACGGGTTTTAAATTAGTAAAAATGCTAGCCCGCTAAACAAGAAGTTATTTCCGCTATTAGCTGTTAGCAGATTAGCAAACCCGTGCTGACCACATGTTCTCAGTTTAGAGAAATGGTTTAGTTTGGACAGGAAGGATGAGCTGAAGGCTAGTTTTATTATTATTATTATTATTATTATTATTATTATTATTATTATTATTACTGGTGTTATTGGGTCCAACTCTTATTGAGTTACTCGTGTGAGTGAGAATTCATGGTTCTAGACGTCCCACTGGAACTGGGAAGCTGAAGCAGGAACTGGTCAAGCTTTCATGCAGACTGGTCCCAGAACAAGTTTGAAGTCCAGCTGGTTTCCTTTTGAAAACACATTATCTTTTGGTAAAATAAAATAAAATTAAATGTTTTTGGTTTATTCCTATAGTTCTTTCCTGTTTGGTCAAATACTCAAGTTTAGTTTTAATAAGTTGTTGATTGCTTAAAAAAAGCCATGTGACACCATGACTGTGTGTGTGTGGGGGGGGGAGTGGGCGAGGTTTAAAGCCCCGCCTCCTTAGTGCATAGACTCTGGTTCCAAAAGTACAAAATGGAAGCTCCTGTAAACCCAGTCCTAAAGTCTTTAGGTCCCAGCCTCAACCTTTAATTTAGCAGCAACATTTTAAAGTTCCTGCAGGAAGTGACCCAGGCTGCACAGGAAGTGCTACACCTTACCGCTGCTGTTTGAATTCACAAATAATCACAAAAATGTACATAAAAACAAAAGCGTAGTGTGAAACCTGATCAGAAGAAACGCTCTGAAATTCTGAAGATTAGATATTTTTAAAGACTGTAGTGGTCAGCCATGTTCAGACCAGCCTTTAGCTCATCACACTGAGAAATCTACTGCAGGTAAGATAATTATTCTCTTAGCTTTCCCTCTTCAAAATGCTCAGAATTAATTTTCAAGTTAAATAATAAAAATATATAAATAAAGTTGAAAAAGTTGAACTAACAGCAGTTTGTTTGTTGAAACAGGGACGCTGTTTAGCTGCTGTTTGTTTGTTTGTTTGTTTGTTTGTGTGAACTCTGAGCTCCTGTTTGCTGTGGTTCTCTCTGGTACCAGAACAAACAGAACCACGGGTCGACTGCAGACTCCTCCGGCTCTTCCTGAGGTTCTCGTCTTCTTCTCTTTACCTCCTGACTGACCTGAAGACAGATCAAGCTCACCCCCACAGAGGGGTCCACCCTCAGAGCGGCGCTGCTAAACAGGAAGTAGTTTCATATTCTGTCCTCCTCCTGTAGAAATAAACACAGACGGCTGATTGCAGCTCTCTGAGAACTGGACCTTTTATTACGAGGAACCTCAGAGCCCGGCCCGCTGGTTCTGAAGACCGAAGAGACGCTGAGGGTGGCTCAGCTCAACAAAGAGGTCCGTTTAAACCCACTTCCTGCACAGACTGTAGATTTGTATCTCTGAGGTGAACGGTTCTGAAGCATCACGGGTCGGCCAGCCACCTCCAGAACCAGAAGCAGACACTTCTCAGTGCTGCTGGAGCGTCCTGAACGATCAGTGAAGTCTTCAGCAGCTCCTCTTCATCCTGGTGTTTACTCTGCTCCTCAGCTCCTGATGTTTACAGATGTTTACACATGTCTCTGATGTCAAACACAAAGAAAACCAGGTAAACACCAACCTGACGGTGATTGTGCGGGGAGGAGGACAACTTTTAGGTTTTGGCTAAAAGCAAAAATGTTCGGATCTCCCCAAAACATCTCCAGCATCTGATGGGACCCTAAATCTGTCTGAAGCGACGCACCGGGCTCCAGCGGCTGCCGCTCAGCTTTCTGGGTAAAAACAGATAAATGAGTCCACCTTCTTCACGGATCAGGACAGAATGAAAATGAAGCTAACGGGTCCTGAGGGAGCACCATCTTCCAGCTCTAACTTCTCCAGCTTGCTCCGAACGCCTCCTGGTTCAGATTTACAGCTCAGGTGTTGAACACGTTGATCTGCCTGAACTGAAACTGGCTTTTTTTAAAGGAATGCATGTCGCCCGCTGACCGTACGCCAGAGTTTAACACTAAAACCTGATCTGTTTGTTTCCTGTGTATGTGTTGGGAAGGACTCTCAGCTACTACCACTCACCGTGTTTGGTGATGGGAGATGATGTTGGAGACACGAAACGTTAACGAAACAGAAGAGTTTTCTGTCGAGGTCTGTCTGAACTGTGCAGCTGTGGTTTCGCAGATTTATCTTATTTCTCTTATAACTTTAATATTAACTAGAAAGTTCCTGGGGAAACTTTGACGGGGCTGCCCGATTTAAATTCTTGATTTGACAGTAATACTAGTTTGGTTCGATCTCAGATTCCATTATACCAAATTTTTAGATGAATGATTCTAAAAATAGCCGAGTTATGGCATTTTTTTCTCTCTTAGCTGAGGCGGCCATCTTGAGTTCTTTGATTGTTCAGTCAGGGACTATTAGGGATCATTATCAGCTACCAAATCACCAAATTTCAGCTGAATGGCTCTAAAAATAGCCGAGTTATGGCATTTTTTTCTCTTTTAGCTAAGGCGGCCATATTGGATTTTTGATTTGGATTCAGTACGTGATAGAGAACGTTCTCAGCTACAACCTCACCAAGTTTCAGCTCTGTATGTGTAAAAATGGCTGTTATAGGCATTTAAAAGTAGCGTTGGTAGCCATCTTGGATTTTTTTTTTATATATAGTATTTGATAGGAAACATTCTCAACTATCACCACACCAAGTTTCAGCGTCATATCACTAAAACTGACTGATTTAAAGGTTTTTTTTTGCTTTGGCGGCCATCTTGGATATTTGATTTTCATTAGAACTCGCGCTCAGCTACAACCAGACTAAATTTTAGGTCAATGTCTCAAAGACTGACCGAGTTATAGTCAATTGTGTGTGTGCATTTGAGTGACTAACTTCCCTTTTTATCAATCTGTAAATCTAAATCCTTGTGTGGGGGTGAGATCCTCCTGCTTCATGAAATCACAGGATATGAGCAGAACTCTTGATATTCTGCAGGTGAGATTAGCCAGCTGTGAGCTCCTCCTCTCAGGTATCTCCTCAGCCTGTGACAGAATCAGATGGAGAGCTGTGCACGGAGGGTTGTGCACAGAGAGTTGTGCACCAGGCACCAGGCTGAGGTCATTAGATGCTCAGCTGGAGAGCAGCTCTAATTATATTAGCTGGTTTCGATTGAGCATTCCTCTGCAGAATAAAAGCCCGTCATAAATACTCTCTCAGCCCAGTTAACACCGTCCAACCTCCTGATGAGTAATTTCATGTTGCACCTCTCACCACGGGGAGTTCAGGCTGTCAGCTCTCCTCAAACAGATGATGATACTTTGTGTTTAGCCTCTGACCTCACCGTCATCACTCTGCAAAAACAAGGAGGAGAAAGTAAAATATGAGAGGAAAACACGAAGGAGTGTTGACTTGGAGCCGACCTGAGATTCTGCACAGAATGAATTAAAGAAGTTTTATTACACTAAAAATACATCAGAACCGTTCAATCCACACCATGAATCTTGAACAAAAAGTGATTTGAAACCCTCCCCTGTGTGGCCTGGTAAACCTCTGGGACTGGTTTGCAGCAGGGCAGCATTTTCTATGACCTGTTCTGTTCTGATGGATCCTGATACCAGAACCACCTGGGTTTCATTCAGCAAATCGTTCCTAGTGAGTCCAGGATGGTTCAAGCCTGCAGAACACCTCTGTAACCGGGTTGAATCCTGGAGCTCCCTGCAGCCACGTCTGAGCACCAATCAGCAGCACCTGAGGATCATGGGCTTGATGAGCAACAGGAGCATGAGAGGCTGCAGAGGACATCCAGTCAGCGCTGGAGCATTACCTGCCAAGTTCTTGTGAGATTAACGAAGTATTAATCCACCTTATGTTCCTTCATGTTTTCATCATTATCTCCGACATCCTCCTGTCTTCTGGATTCTCCTCTGTGGACCTCTAGCTCTCCTGTACCTCCTCAGCTACCTCCACACCTTCCTACCACTTGCCTGCCTCCTGTCTGGAACCATTGTTCGGACCTTCACCTTCTTTGCCCTGGAACCAGTGGGTCACCTTTCCCCACAAATGACTCCAATTCCTACAGGAAGAAAGAGCAGCAGAAACATCATCACCCCTTCTGACAGATTAACCATCTCCTTGCTCTTCAGGGTTCAAGCTCCCTCCCTGGCACATTCGATGATGACTATCTCTTTGTAAATAAACACTGTAAACATATTGGGAGTCCTGGTATCAGTTCTCTTCAGTCCTTGTATCTGTGTGTAGCTGCAATCGTTACAGGTGGCCGTGGTGAGAAACCCACACAGACAGGTGGGGTTGTTGAGAAACGCCCCGATGGGCTCGCACCTGAGCTCCGACCCCACCACTGTGCCACCGTGCTGCAGGGAAGCTGTTTTACCGCCGTCGCTCTGTAAAGCCTGGATCTCATCAAGCTGCGACTGTTGGAGACCAGCTTACAAACGGAGTCTCCAGAATGTCTCGAAGCGTTTCTCAGTTTCTGCGTTCCTTCTTGCTCGTCGCTCGAGTAGATTTGTGTCATTTTGTCTAAGATGGTCAGAGAATTTTTGTCACCCTTCACGGTTGTAACTCTGGAGCTCCGGTTGTTTTCTGACTCCTGCAGGCAACAGCCCCGAACGTCCAGGAAAAAAACCCGAACGGATCCTGAAGCATGCTCATTAGAACCCAAGGTGGGCACCATGTGGACGATGAAATATTGTGCACAGCCCATAAAGTTCTTCAACATGATCAGGAACGCTCCGAACTCCGTGAGTCTGTAACTGATTCTCATAATTTTGAGCCTCCAGCAGTCCAAGCCCGGTGAGACACTTGTCTAAACACTTCACCACCGTCCTTCAGCCGCCTGTTGACTCAAAGCAAGAAGCTCGTGGTCTCATTCGGCTCAGGTCTTCACCGAACCGACACCGGAGGTCCGGAGACCTCCCACAGATGCATGAAAAGTCTGCAGATTGAGACGACCCAACACAGATGTGGTAACCATGGCGACAGCATCATCCCAGCATGGCTCACCTTCTGAGCACGGAGATGGTGCCATCATGGATGAAGGTTAGTTGCTGGAACGTTCGGCTGATGTGCAGAAAGTGGCAGGAAACCATGTTTAGTAGAAACTAAACGAGTTCAAGCTTCATGACGGTCTTTTCCAGATTTCCACGTTTAGTTTCCGTTGTGACGAACACCATCTTCCTGTGACGGAGGCCCAACTGGGACATCAGGAAGGTGTGACCTTTCTGAGGTTCTGCTGCAGAATCATGTCAAAACAAGGAATGTATTACTCTGAATGGGCTGCAAATGATTCAGCTGTTCTCCTTCAGAGCTGCACGTTAACAAAGGCTGAAAGCTTTTACTTGTTTCGGCAGGTCTTTAGAGTTTCCTGATTAATTTTCTGCTGTTTGACGGAGCTGATGAAGTGCTTTAAGCTGATAAACCCTCTTTGTTCCAGTGAGGTTGCGTTTCCCGCCAGCTTCAGATTGTGTCTGAAAGAGAGGCGCTTCCAGCTGTTCCTGCAGCTGTAGAAATACCAAGCAGAGTTCGGCTGCAGAGGAGCGCCTTGTTCAGCGACGCCTAAAGAAAGGTTAAACGACTTATCATAACCTGAGCTCTCGTTTCCTGTTCCTCTGAGGACAATGATCTCCAGGTGAGGCTCGTACAGCGGCTTCTTGTTTACAGCGTCGCATCTCCGATTCTCCCAAATCAGCCGATGACGTCTTCAAATGCATCTCACAGCTAAATATTCACAACACGTGTGTTACTTCTGCTCCGTCAACAAATACACCCAACTTTGTCATTGAGTTTTACAGCGTGATCACAACACGTACAAGCATTGTAGCGAAAAGTAGCAGAACAGTAGCTGAAAGCTAAAAGTAGCTTAAGAAAACCAAACCAGTAGCTGAAGCCGATTTTTAAAAATATCTTCATGCATTTCTATGGGGGACAGATTTGCAAATAAAAGTTAAACATTTTCAAAAGTATAAAAGTTTCTAAAACTAAAAGTCTGAGGAGCCATCTCCTGAAAGAGCCGAACGTTTTGACGTAGGAACAGCTAAAAAAAAAAATTCATTCATTCAACCTTTATTTAGACCAGTTAATCCCATTGAGCCTCGAGGACTCATTTACAAGAGAGACCTGGTTTCAATAAAGAATGATGACAACAGCGACAACAATAAACAGTTATAAAAAATAATTTAAAACTCAAAGTGTGCAGATGGAGTTAGATTGTAAAGAACATTTTAGATCATTTCCATCTCATCATCTTTAAAACGTGTTTCATTCACATCAAAACAGAAGATGAAGAAAATACACGTCTAGTTTTACAACGTCGCTCCACGGTTAAAAACACAATTAAAAATAATACATTTATAGGCCAGAACTTATTAACTTATTCTTTATTATCTTATTTTAATACGTCCTTTGTTTCTCCATGTTTTATTTAGCAAAAAAAAGTCCAACGTTTTCTAGTATTCCCAGAATTAGTCTCAGTTTTTTACACATCAGCTTTATTTATTTAAGTGAGGGAGTGGTGGCGCAGAGGTTAAAGGTGGGCCTGTGAATGGAAGGTCGCCGGTTCAACTCCCCAGACTGACAACATCAAACTTTGCGTGGGAAAGGGGAAGCACCCACACCTGCCTCCACCCTCATTTGCCTCACTCTGAGCCTTTGAGCAAGGCACTTAACCCCCCCCCCCCCCCCCACCACCACCACCACCATCTGCTCCCTCGGGTGCCCTGGATGGCAGCTCTCTGCTCCACACAGAGAGCTGTGGTAGCTCGGTGGTCTGTGGTTGCGTCAGGAAGGACATCCAGGGTAAAAACAATCGCCAAGTCTTCGTGCGACTTAGTTCACTGTGGTGACCCCTGAAGAAGGAGCAGGCGAAAGAAAAAAAATATTCTGTTAAAGTGGCTTTAAAGAAGTCAGTATTGTTTAAATCAGTGGTTCCCAACACTGGTCCTTGAGGAACACCATCCTGCATGTCTTAGTTGTTTCTCTGCTCCAACACACTTGATTCAGTGATTTAATTACGTCATCTTCTACAGAACCCTGTTAATCACCTATTGATTCAAATCAGGTGTGTCAAAACAGGGAGACAACTAAAACATGCAGGATGGTGTTCCTCAAGGACCAGTGTTGAGAACCACTGGTTTAAAGAAGTCACTTTATTTAGTGAGTTTTGCTTTAAATAAAATACATTAAAGTACAAAGAAATCTAAACAACTGATAGTTCAGTTCTTGTTTTGGCAGCATCCGGACTTCCTCAGCGTTAAAACGTTTCGTTAGTAAAGATCTGAATCTGTTGTTGCATAAATCAGCTCGTTTGTTTCATTTGGTCTCTTCATCGTGATACGATTTATCTGCTGCTTTCTTTTTCTACAGCCGAGTGGCTCACCCCATCATGGCGTCAGTAAAATATCATTGACAAAGCATCTAAAGTCAAACAGAACCGACGTTCTAACCCGGTCCATTCTGGTTCCCATTGAGTCTTTGTGTGTTAATAAGTTCCTGGTGTCACTTTGTCCTTTAATTTGCCTCCTAATCACCCACTGAAGGCTCTGAGTCACAGAAGTGATTGGAATAGTTTGTGGTCTGCTACCGTTTGCAGCTGCAGCTCTGTGGATACCAGAGATCTCTGCTGAGTGAGTCACAGTCAGCAGCTTCAGACGGTACCGACAGGACGGGTTCTGACTCGTCAGCTCCTCAAACAGACAAAGACCAACTGTAACTTAACGTGCAGTTGGGGTGGATGGGTGCTGCGAGCGTAGCCAAACTGCAGGCTGGCATTAAAACGCCTCTCAGGCTCTAATCGGTTCTGGCGTCAGAAGGTCCAACAGAACCAATCGGCTCTGGATCGCAGGACCACGTTCAGCTCCTGAACTCAACGCGTCTCAATAAAGTCCAAACACAAAGAGCAGGTTTTTATTGAAACCTGCTTCGTTCTCCAGGTTGATCAAAGTGAAGACAACCCAGTTCTGTTTGTGGTTCTGGAGCTGGTACTGGTCTGCAGAGGCTGTTGGAGAACGGTACCAGCTCCCCGCGACCCAGGAAGGACAAACGGGACGAGAACATGAATGGACGGCCGTTCAGCCCTGGACAAAAATCAAACGACGTTTCTGTGTTTTCTGTAGCTCCGGAACGATCGGGCCACTTATTGGTACCAGAACCGGTCTGCTGGGACCAGAACTTTTAACTGGTTCCTCCTCTGTCAGCACACTGCTCCTGTTCCAAGCACAAATAAAAAATATGTATTTTGTTTCTGAACCAAATGAAGCTTTTAATTAAAAGATGACCTGAATGTTGGCTACCTGGATTATTGAGCATGGACTTTGTTGCTTTTAATTAAAAGTTTAGCTTCCATGTTACTCCCTTTAGCTCATGTTTAGCTACTCTCTGCTACCCGCTAGCATTTCCTTCTTTTGGATAGCATTGCTAATTTTAGCTTTTAGCTACCATTTTATGTATTTTATTTCTAATTTTAATTAGTATTTTGCTCCTTTTTCTTACAGGAAAACTTACAGGAAATGTATTGTTCTGGTTTTTATACCCACAACAAAAAGACTAGTTTTGGCTGTTTATTTGTCAATTTTCTGCAAATGTTTGAACAATGTTGCTATTTTTTGCTTTAATACTTCATGTTAATTCCTCCTCACATTAAAGGCAACAGATCTGTAACGTTCAGTGTTTTCATTTTCATCTAGAAATGTTCTTTACATCATAGACTTACTTTTTGTCACAAAAAGTAAAAATATAAATAAATGTTGAAATTCGTTATTGATTATTAGTTTTAAAATGTCAGAATAGCCCCTTCCTGCCTCAAAGTGGCCCATGGGCCACCAGTTGATCATCACAGTTGTAGAAGGTTTCGCGGCTCCGCGCTCTTGTTTTATTTAACGAGTGAAGGAGCAGAAATGTGTCTGTGATCAAAAGTCTGCAGACCTCTGCTCCAACAGAACCTGAACTCACAGCATCCTTCATGAACAGAACAACCGTCAGTGTTCTCCTGCCAGCCTCAGCTCCTCCTGCTCCTCCTCCTGCTCCTCCTCCTGCAGCTCCAACACTTCAGAGCAAAGATGGAGAAATGTTTCCCGCTCGGTGGACGCTCAGTGAAAATGTGTCTCTGTGGGTTTGAAACAGACGTGAGGCTTCGTCTTCTGGTTTTGTTTCTTCTTATTGTGTTCACAAATATCTCAAACGTTTCAGACAAACATGCAACCTTCCTTTTTTATTATTTTGCAGAGCCCAAACACACGGCGTGCTTCGGGTCCTGCAGCTGTCAGTCCCGGCCTCGATTTGACAAACGGGCCGCGGCGCCGCCGAGACTTCTCCCTGAGAGAGGAGCTCAAATGTTGGGATGAGGATTATGTATTGCTCCGTGGCAGAGGGAGGGAAAGGTTTGTCAAATATATATGAATATAATGTAAACGTATAAATTTCCCTTCAGAAGTGTGTGATGAGTGCAGCCGGGTCACGGAAACAAAGGGCCCGGCTGATGTCACTTCCTCTGGGAGGCCCGGGACAAAAGAAGCACGGGACGTCCTGATCCCTGCAGATGATGGATTCACACAACGTCTCCTTCTTGTGTACACACTGTGGGAAAAGGCGTTCAGGGGAATGTGCATGTGGGCCAGAACCATGCGGAGGTGGGATTTAGTCTGTTTGAGGAGCTTTGTGCTGCTGCTTGCTGCGACATCAAGACATGTTTCAGAGTCAGGCGTTAAGTTGGAACAAACAGAGGAAACGTGCACGGGCGTGGCTCCAGGAACCTGCAGAGCCGTTCTCGTATTCCATAAAACAAACAGCTGAGAACCAGCAGAGCCGTTCACGTCATCTCTGTGCACGGAAAGGTGAGCTCAGACTGTCGGTCCGGTTCAGGGCGTGAAACAAGGAGATTTTTCCAAAAACTGAAAATGAATGTAAAATTAAAACGAATGCTCATAAAGCTGAACATCTGTTGGTGCAAAATAATCTGAATTTACATTTGACAGAAACACAGAAATCTGAATTAATGTGCACGTTTATGAAGCGTTCGCACTTTTGGGATGAACTTTTCTTCCGTACGTTTTTCTGCATCTTTTCCGTCTCGCAGTTTTCAAACTATTTCAACAAGTCATGAATCAAAACGTTCAGCTCGTTCAGGAGAAGCTGCTATGACTTTTGGTATTGGTGCAACTTTAGCTTTTTGAAATATTTAGCCTTTTCTGCCATTTTATCCCCTTAGAAAATGAATTGAGCTCATTTTATATCCATCAGATCTTTAGATCTGTTTACAATCTTTTACTGCTCCTTTCACATGTTGTTCTGCTTCAGCTTCTTTCAGCTTCCTGCTGCAAATGTAAACTTTTTTCAGCTGTTTTGTGCTCTTTTCAGATTATTTCTGCTAACTACAACATTTTTGTGCTTCTTCTAACTTTTTTCTGCTAATTTCAGCTTGTTGTGCTCTTTTCACCCTTTTCTGCTATTCAGCTACTATTCAGCTATTTGTAATTTTAGCCTTTTCTGCTAATTCCATAGTTATTGCACCCCTTTAAACTTTTTTCAGCCTAATTCAGCCAAAATGTGCTCTCTCCACTTCCTTCTGGTAATTTCAGCTTCTTTCTGCTTTTTAAGCTACTTTTTAGCTTTTTTTTTTTTTTTTTCTAATTTCAGCTTTTTCTGATCACATCCACTTCTTTCAGCTTTTTTCTCCTGGTTTCAGTTTTTTTCAGCTCTTTCAGCTACGATTTAGCTCTTTTGATGTTAATCTTAGCTTTTTCAACTAATTCCACTTCCTTCTGGTATTTTAAACTGTCTTTATGTTTTTTCAGCTCATTTTCAGCTACGTTTTAGCTAAACTTCTAATTTTTGTGCTTATTTGTGTTTTTTGGTTTTTTTTACCTACTTCATCAAATATGTGTTCTTTCTGCTTTCTTCTGCTAATTTAATCTTGTTCTTGCATTTCAGCTGCATTTCAGATTTTTTTTTTTTTAGCTAATTTCAGCTTTATTTCAGCAAGTTCTTCATCAATAAACATTCACACTGCATTGTCACAAGAAATGCAATTTCTCTAGTTACATTTCTTTTTTCACAAGGGAAGGATTTTGTTACTGGTAATTTTTTACAGTAAAACATACGGGACCAGAATCAGTGAGGAAAACTTTTTAATGGTGGAAGATTTCTACGGGAAATGTTTGTAGTAAAATATTCCCATAGATAAAGATTCTGTCTCCTTGTAACATGTTTAATAAAACCAGAAAACGAGGAGCCGTCATTACCAGAGGTGAGTCTGAGAGCCTCACAGACAAACCTAATGTTTTTTTTACAATAAGTGGAGTCCCTGCAGCTAAAATTCTTCAAACTCTGTGAGTTTCCATCGTATTGATTCTGGGAGCGATCAGCAACACTGACCCCTCGCTGCTTCCGTTAGCCACGTAGCATTCGGCACATGCAGCAGCATAAGACATTTAATATCAGCTGGAATTCAGGTCAGAGCACAGATCCTGCAAATCTTTGTCTGTCGTCCCTCCGTAATCATCCGTGACAGTAATATTCCAGCAGAAATAAATCAGAAATGATCAGCACCAGATTCGTCCAGACTATTTGTTCACGCTGGTTATTCATGCCAAAGTGAAGAAATTGAAAGTCTAAACGCTGTATCATCGAGTTTCACGCACCAGCCCTGTATTTAGCTGCTCTAACTTCCCATTTGAGCCCAGCTGGGACCTGGATACCGATGGCACCAATTAGCCTCGGTGCCTTCTTCCCCAGAAGTCCTCCATCCAGGATTGTCCAACTGCAGCCCTCACAAGTGTCCCTCCGATTGGACAGGCAGTTGGCAGACGTCCTCGCTGGCTCGTGCAGGCGAACAGGAAATCTGGGAGGGATGAAGGACCGTCTCGTGCCAAGTGTTTGTGTCTCAGACAGATATGGGTCAGAGCAATTCATTAATTATGTAAATACATTAATCAGCTTAATATTTCTGCCTCTCTGCTTCCAGTCTCCGGCTCATCGCAGGCGATGCTTCCCAAACGCGTCAGGATTTACGAGGAGCCCTCGAAGCCAAACGCGCTCGGCCCAGTTGGCTCCAGGCCTGCGCTCGTTACCTTTCCCCACAACCTCCAACGATGGCTCTGAAGTGGACGATAAGCAGAGGAGGGAGGCCCGTTAGCCTACGGGCTGCACGGGTCAAGAAAACATTTACAGAAACTTCATCCTCCTGACACTTCACGGAGAAGCGCCTCGACTGTTTGAGCCGGTGACACGGTGTAAATCCCACGGTCTGAAAACACGGCTTTGTAACATACCACCCCACCCCCCACCAGAGGATTGTAGGATATTTCACCTTACATGGCTCTTAGAACATGAGGATACAGAAGTCTGGCAGGAGGACCGGGGGGCTGAGGGGGGAGGTTTCGCCCAGGCTTGTCACCCCCGACTTGTTGAGAGGAATCCAGGGTTTTATTGGAACCTGTGTGGAGATTTCAGGAAACTTTCATGTTGAGGAAATTACAGTTACCTCGATAGACAAAACCATTTATCAAATTTGTCTTCTTGAAGTTTTTCACATAAATTATGAGCCGATGGCTCAAAGAGAGCATGTTCCAGACAGACAGAAAGGTAGAGGAGTGTTTAACTGTGGGATTAAACTTCCTTTACTCAGTACATGTCACTACATAACCATCACTAATGGTGTGCCACAAGGCTCAGTTTTAGGAGCCACTATTTTTACGATTTATATAAGTAATGTACAGTGCCTTGCAAAAGTATTCGGCCCCTTGAACTTTTCAACCTTTTGCCACATTTCAGGCTTCAAACATAAAGGTATAACATTTAAATGTTTTTGTGAAGAATCAACAAGTGGGACACAATCGTGAAGTGGAATGAAATTTATTGGATGTGTCAAACTTTTTTAACAAATAAAAAACTGAAAAGTGGGGCGTGCAATATTATTGGGCCCCTTTACTTTCAGAGCAGCAAACTCACTCCAGAAGTTCAGTGAGGATCTATGAATGATCCAACGTTGTCCCAAATGACTGATGATGATAAATAGAATCCACCTGTGTGTAATCAAGTCTCCGTATTAATGCACCTGCTCTGTGATAGTCTCAGGGTTCTGTTCAAAGAGCAGAGAGCATCATGAAGACCAAGGAACACACCAGGCAGGTCTGAGATACTGTTGTGGAGAAGTTTAAAGCCGGATTTGGATACAAAAAGATTTCCCAAGCTTTAAACATCCCAAGGAGCACTGTGCAAGCAATCATATTGAAATGGAAGGAGCATCAGACCACTGCAAATCTACCAAGACCCGGCCGTCCCTCTAAACTTTCATCTCGAACAAGGAGAAGACTGATCAGAGATGCAGCCAAGAGGCCCATGATCACTCTGGATGAACTGCAGAGATCTACAGCTGAAGTGGGACAGTCTGTCCATAGGATAACAATCAGTCGTACACTGCACAAATCTGGCCTTTATGGAAGAGTGGCAAGAAGAAAGCCATTTCTCAAAGTTTGCCACAAGCACCTGGGAGACACCAAACATGTGGAAGAAGATGCTCTAGTCACATGAAACCAAAATCCAACTGTCTGGCCACAATGCAAAACGATATGTTTAGTGTAAAAGCAACACAGCTCATCACCCTGAACACACCATCCCCACTGTCAAACATGGTGGTGGCAGCATCATGGTTTGGGCCTGCTTTTCGTCAGCAGAGACAGAGAAGATGGATGGGGCCAAATACAGGACCATTCTGGAAGAAAAGCTGTTTGAGTCTGCAAGAGACCTGAGACTGGGACGGAGATTTATCTTCCAACAAGACAATGATCCAAAACATAAAGCCACATCTACAATGGAATGGTTCACAAATAAACATATCCAGGTGTTGGAATGGCCAAATCAAAGTCCAGACCTGAATCCAATCGAGAATCTGTGGAAAGAGCTGAAGACTGCTGTTCACAAACGCTCTCCATCCAACCTCACCGAGCTCGAGCTGCTGCAGGAAGAATGGGCAGAACTTCAGTGTCTCCATGTTCAAAACTGATGGAGACACACCCCAAGAGACTTGCAGCTGGAACTGCAGCAAAAGGCGGAGCTACAAAGTATTAACGCAAGGGGGCCCAATAATATTGCACGCCCCACTTTTCAGTTTTTTATTTGTTAAAAAAGTTTGACACATCCAATAAATTTCATTCCACTTCACGATTGTGTCCCACTTGTTGTTGATTCTTCACAAAAAATTAAAATTTTATATCTTTATGTTTGAAGCCTGAAATGTGGCAAAAGTTTGAAAAGTTCAAGGGGGCTGAATACTTTTGCAAGGCACTGTATGTATGTATATATATATATATATATATATATAT
>NC_056510.1:5718516-5723614 GCF_014905685.2 Nematolebias whitei | reverse complement strand
ATATATATATATATATATATATATATATATATATATATATATATAATTAATGTAGGTGAAAACATTCATTGCATCTTTACAGATGATACAGTTGTTTGCAGAGTTAAAACAATTGAATTTGACATCATTCAGTCAGACTTGTTCTTGTGGGCGGCTGTGGCTGAGTGGTTAGAGCAGTCGTCCTCCAATGCAAGAGTTGGGGGTTCGAATCCACCAGCAGTCACATGCCGAAATGTCCCTGGGCAAGACACTGAACCCCTCGTTGCCTCCGATGTGTGTCCCATGTATGAATGTGATAAAGCTCTGATTAGCCTCTTTAGAATGATTTGTTCAATTAGCTTTGTAGAGATCTAGTATAGAGCTGTATGAATGGGTAAATGAGGCACAGATTGTTGTAAAGAGCTTTGAGTATCTTGATAAGATAGAAAGGTGCTATATAAGTACAGTCCATTTACTCATTAGTCAACTGGTCATCATTATCTACATGTAGGCTCTCACACTGGTTCATCTTCATCTATAAATCACTCCTTGGTCTGCGACCTTCTTATAGCTCCTCCCACATGTCGCGCTGTCAGTGCAGTTACAGCGTGCGCCCTCAGGGATTCATTACCTGCAGCGTTCCCTGAGTGCGGACTGAACCCGACAAAAACGTATTTTCTTCCTCTGCTCCTGTAACCTGGAACACCTTGCAAACAGATCTGAAGCTGTCCACCTTCAGTTCTGTAGGGGGTGTTAAACATTTGAGAAGGTCAATAGAAACATCAAAGTAAACTTGTTCATGTTTTTTACTTTGTTTCATATGGCACCTTGATGTGACTGTTTTTACAACTACTTTTTTTATGTAATTGTTTTTTGTTGAATGATTGTTGTCTGTACTTTATATGTTCTCTGTCTAAATCCGGTCTCTCTTTATACTAACCTGTATAAATAAAGGTTGAACGAATGAACATTCAGCTTTTAACTCAGGACGACGAGTCCTCGGTTCTACAGGTATTTATTCTGAACCAGGTTGCTTCCAGAACCCTGTCAGGATCCAACACGGTCCGTCCGGCTGTTATTTCTAACATCTGGACCTGTTGATACACGGGGACCCGACGTGAAGGATCCAGAGAGTTTTCTGTTGGTTCCAGGTCTTGTTCACTTGTTTCAGTTGACGACTTCCTACGTTCTGCATGTTTTCTGTTAATTGTCTCCGTGTGTTTCTCCTCCAGTCAATCCTGCGTTCAGGTCCCGGCTCACACCTGCACGCCATCTGTTCACCAGCTCAGGTGTTGCAGCTCAGTCATCAACCCTCAGCCTCTTTGTTCTCCTGCTCCAGCTGCAGTCAGACTCTTTGTCGGGTTCTCGTCCTGCTTCCACGGCTCGGTTTCTCCTGCCCCTTGTTTTGTGTCTGGTTCTGTTTCAATCAGCCTCATCGGCCATTTTGTTTTCATTGTTAAAGTTGAGTTTTTATTTGGGTCCCTGTCGTCCTGCAGCGTGAAGTCCATGTTCTCACAATCAGATCATTTCAGTGGGAGATCTTTCACATGAACTGTCTTCAGTTTAACTTTAGTTGTGCAGATTTTACAGAGCACGCACGATATTTGAAGCGCGTTCGTTTTCTGTGAAGCTTTTTATTGTTTCATGTCGGGCCCAACTGATCCTGATCAAAACCACAAGCTGTTGGTTTCAGTGCAAACTTTACAAAACAAATTGTTTTTTTAAATGAAGATGAATTTGTGTCTGTGGGGAAAACAAATATGGATGTAGAGAATATATGTAAACGTACTGAAGTGGGTCTACAGGAAGACAAAGTGCTCAGTGATGGAGCGTTGAAGGTGCGAGTCCTGAATGAAGACTCGGGACCTGCAGATCTCAAACTTTTCTGCCTCCCTGCAGCGTCTGAGCTGATCTCCTGACCTCGTTTCAGAAACGGCAGCAGCTTTGCAGCTAAATCCATAACAGCGTCGGAGTTTTCTGCCGGGATCGGCTGTTTTCAGCCTCGGACGGGAACAAAAGCACTGGTGCCGACTCTTTCTGTTGACGGTGTCGAGCTCGTTGTTCCGACACCGTCTGGTTTGCGCCGTAGACTTTGGCTTCTCGGCAGTTTGCTCTTTGATCCGGAGGAGACGCCGCTCCAAGTTTTTAGATGAAATGACTTGTCGTTTTGATGGAACTCAAAGCGGCGAGCTGGCAGCAAAGACGTCCTGATCACCTGCTCTCGTTCGTTTGAATTCAAAACGTCTTCCGAAATCCCGTTTTCTACAAAGAAATGCAAGAAATAAAAATCATTCTTACACCGAGTAAAACATTCAGGAGGAAAAGTTTAAAAGAAGTGAAGCCAGAAGAGGAGGAGGCTTTTTACGAACGCACTGCAGGAGGTTCTGAGGAGCCCTCTCCTCCCACAGTCTGTCTTCCCTGATATTACTTTAATTGAAGCTCTTTAATAATCCCAAAGTTATTTTGCCCTCAGCGTGCACCCATAAATCCCTATTTCTGTACACACACTTGAACGACACTTAACATTCCTCCACGCAACCTAATCTTTCATCTTCTCGTCCTCCCCTCGCCCCCTCACCCTCTCTGTCTCTCAGCCTCTCCTCCCTCTTCAGGTCTCCTGTCTGTCAGTCCCACCCCATCTGTCTGCCCGTCTCCGCCGTCTCTTTCAACTTTTTTTATCCGTCTCCGTCTCTCCCAGGCCTCAGGTACGTCTTCTCGAAGACTTGCTGAACGCTGCAGGTTTTAACGTCCCCCGCCGGGTCTTTAGCTCACGGTAAACGAGGTGACGTCGGGCCTCGTGCCTCCACGCTGCACAAACTGTAAGAGGAGGTCGTATGGAACGATCAGAGCTGACCGATGGTGGACGAACATCACGGGGTTGAATCGACGAGTCGGCTCTAGGACGTCTCTGGAGTTTTTAAATTTCACGTCGACTAGTTGCAGTCAGTAAGAAAAACATCAACTAAATATACACTAAGCACTCATAACATAAAAACATTATGTTGAACATCAGCACAAACATGAACATGAGTCTGTGAGCAGATGAGCACGCATGAACACATGAACATGAAACAGATCAGCAGCAACATGTTTTTTCACAGTGATTATTCTGGTTAGAGATTCATGAGTCTAACAGCCTCAGGGTAGAAGCTGTTCCTCAGTCTAGTGGTTCTACACTTAATGCTCCTCAACCTCCTGCCCGAGAGGAGCGGGGCAAAAAGTGTGTGTGCTGGGTGAGTGGGGTCCTTCATGATGCAGGTGGCCCTCTTCCTGCATCTAGAGGTGTAGATGTCTGTGATGGTGGGGAGACTGACTCCAACATCTTCTGTGCAGCCTTCACCACTCTCTGCAAAGCTTTTCTTTCTGCAGCTGTGCAGCCTCCATGCCACACGTTGATGCTGGAGCACAGGATGCTCTCCACTGTACCACTGTGTGACACGTGATCAGTGACGGGCCGCTGCTACAAAACAGGTAGAAATTGACCAACGGTGTGGAAATATTTCACTAAAGATGATGTTTTTATTTTATTAGTTTTGGTTTTCCTGTTAGTTTATTTGCAGTATGATAAATGGTCGGAGCCTAAATATACACTCCCAAGTTTTGTTCTTCTTTTTTTGTGTGTAAATAATAAATGACTTTTTTGCAATTTTTTTTTATTTATTTATTTATTTATTTTTGCGTCTTGAGTTCCTATGACGTCATCATCTAGTCGACTCAACTATCATGTTAGTGTCGACTTTTAAAGTACGCTGTCGTTCAGCCCCTATGAGGAACAGAGAACAGGTGAGGAGCAGCCAGCAAACAAAGAGCAGGTGTGTGGGGAGGGACAGACGGCCATCCATCATTTGTTATGGAGGGACCCGGACCTCCCCCTGCTCAACAACTGTTCAGAAGTTCAACGTGCACGTACTGTGCACGTGCAATGACAGGTTCACGTGACTATGAATATAGGGGAGTGGTGGCTCAGAGGTTAGAGAGCCTGTGATCAGAGGGTCGCTGGTCAACCCCCGGCTCAACTCTCGAACTGACAACAACAAAAAGTGGGTGGAAAAGGTGAAGCACCCACACCTGCCTCCACCCTCATTTGCCCCACTCTGGGCCCTTGAGCAAGGCCCTTAAGCCCCCAGCTGCTCCCTGGGTGCCCTGGACGGCAGCTCTCTGTTTCACATGTGCAATGGGAAAAATGCAGAGAATTAATGTCCCCATTGGGAATTAATAGAGTATAAAATATATATATTTATATATACAGTATTTATATATACAGAATTTAAATACTGTATTTATATTTACAGTATTTAAATATACAGTATTTAAATATACAGCATTTAAATATACAGTGTTTATATATACAGTATTTACATACAGTATTTATACATACAGTATTTATATATACAGTATTTACATATACAGTATTTATATTATACAGAATTTAAATACTGTATTTATATTTACAGTATTTAAATATACAGTATTTAAATATACAGTGTTTATATATACAGTATTTACATACAGTATTTATACATACAGTATTTATACATACAGTATTTAAATATAGTATTTATACATATCGTATTTATACATATCGTATTTATACATACAGTATTTATAAACAGTATTTTAATATACAGTATTTATATATTCAGTGACAGTATTTAAATATGCAGCGTTTATACATACAGTATTTATATATACAGTATACAGTATTTACATACAGTATTTATACATACAGTATTTATATATACAGTATTTATATACAGTATACAGTATTTAAATATACAGTATTTAAATATGCAGCGTTTATACATACAGTATTTTTATATACAGTATACAGTATTTATACATACAGTATTTATACATACAGTATTTATACTTACAGTATTTATACATACAGTATTTATATATACAGTATTTATACATACAGTATTCATACATACAGTATTTATATATACAGTATTTACATACAGTATTTATACATACAGTATTTACATACAGTATTTATACATACAGTATTTATATATACAGTATACAGTATTTAAATATAGTATTTATACATACAGTATTTATACATACAGTATTTATATATACAGTATACAGTATTTAAATATAGTATTTATACATA
>NC_056510.1:5699515-5718506 GCF_014905685.2 Nematolebias whitei | reverse complement strand
TATTTATATATACAGTATACAGTATTTAAATATAGTATTTATACATACAGTATTTATACATATAGTATTTATACATACAGTATTTATATATACAGTATACAGTATTTAAATATAGTATTTATACATACAGTATTTAAATGTTACAGCTCAAGAGAGAACCGATCAGTTCTGTTCAGTTTGTTTCTACAGCTCCAAGTCCCAACAGGTCGTCTCAGGACGCGCTGCGTGTTCAATATTTACACTTGAACAGAAATCTGCTGCTGCTTTCAGCGAGATACGTGTTTTAAATGCAATTATTAAATTAAAATATGTAATTGTTACTTTTAGAGACGTTGCCTGCTGTCTTTAGACGTGTGAGAGTGACAGAACCTGTTGTTCTTGTGCTGCAGGGGTAAAAACATCAAAGACTTTAACATGTTTCTACAAACACGTCATGAGAGGAACGACTCAGCCTGAAAAACCGTCTCTGTTCAGGATCCATCCACGGTTTAAGAAATATTCAGAGCCATCTCTGAACATGTGACAAACCTCCAACATTTTGTTCTTAATGAGTCTAAAGCAGGAAAGAGACGTCGTCTGGACACGGAGAGCAGAGAACAAATGTCTCCTTCTTTTAGCTCAAATCAGGACATTTGAGGGAAACAAACTGATGAGTTTGATCTTTATTTTATCAGCGGCGTTCATCACTGCAGCTGTCAGTTTGGACAAATACAGTTTAACGTTTAAATAAATCCATCGAGCACCTGCTTGTATTTATAGTGCTCATCATTTTTAGATAATCGATGGAACGTTTCTTCCTTTTCATTTGAGCGTTTGGGAAAAAGACGGAAACATTGTGAAATATCTGCTCGTCTCCATTAAAAGTTTTGGCATAAGAAGTTCTGACAGCTTATAGGACAGATACATCTGAGTAAAGAGTCAATTTGTACCCAAACGTTGACGTGTGTGCACGGCTTCAGACCAGTCGTATCGTACCTCTGCACCTTTGGTCACCACGTACCCAGACGTTTGAGCATGAGAACAAAGACTCTTCATCACCAACACGATGATCTCATGAGGTGAAGTGAGAGACAGATGTGAACCTGTTATAGTGTCTTCAGTGTGGTGAGGCGTTCAGGGCCATCCCCTGAATAACGTCAGATCTGAACCATCATGTACCCAACCGGTGTGAAACGAAAACCTCAGGGTACGAAGTGAAGGACGAACTGACTGTGCAGCTGCTCACAAACTAAACGTAAGAATTTATTTTGTTTTCTCACCAAAGTCTCCGTTCTCATGAAGAAACCTCGGGGACCACAGAAGCGGGATAGGAACAAAGTTCACAGAGTTTGGGACATTTTTTTTTATCACTAATTTAAAACGGTGAGTGAATAATTTATTAATTTATGCCAAATCTGACTTTGTGGGTGAATCTGGGCCAAATATAGAGGAACTCTTTATCTTTGCCACTCGTCCAGAAACGCACCGAGATTAAAGACAAATTACAGAAATTGCCTTTCCTGCGAAAACGTAGTGTGAATGCTTATTGCAGAACTTGCTGAAAAACAGCTGAAATTAGCTGAAAAATTCTAATGTAGCTGAAATGGAAGAACAAGCCTAAATTAACAGAAAAAGGCAGAAAGAACACATATTTGCTGAATTAGGTTTAAATAAGCAGAAATAAGTAAATTAGCTAAAAAAAAAAGCTGAAATTGGCAACAAGAAAAGCTAAAAATTAGCTGAAAAGGCAGAAAGAAGCTTTAGCTACCAGAAGAAAGCAGAACAAACTGAAATGAGCTTAAAAATGTGGAATTAGCTGAAAAAGCTACAAATTGTAAAATTAACAATAAAAGAGCTAAATAGTAGCTGAAAATAGCAGAAAAAAAGCTGAAATGAGCATAAAGAAGTTATTTAGGCTGAAAGTAGCAGCTATAAATATGAAAATGTGAATTTATGTGAAATCGGCTGAAATTAGCTAAAAATGGTAAAAGCTGAAAAGTTAGAATAATCTTAAATTAGCAGAAGAAAGCAGAATGAACATGTTTGCCTAATTATGCTGAAAGAAGCTGAAATGAACACAAAAGTGGAAATTATTTGAAAAAAGCTCAAAATGGAAAGCAAAAAAAAATCTGCTGAAAATTAGGAAAGACGCTGAAATTAAGGAAGTGGAGAGAGCACATTTTTGCTGAATTAGGATGGAGAAAGTTGAAATGAGTGCAAATAATATGGAGTTAGCTGAAAAAAGCTACAATTAGCATAAAACAGCTAAATATTCGCTGAAACGGCAAAAAAAAAGCTGTCACTTGCAGAAATCAGCTGAAAGGAGCATAACAAGATGAAATTAGCAGAAATAAGTTAGAGGAAGACAAAAATGTTGTAGTTAGCAGAAACAATCTGAAAGGATCCTGATGCATGCTCAATAATCCAGGGAGAAAAATCTAAAAAAGCTAAAAAAAAAGCTTCAGCTTGTTATGCACATTTCAGCTTTTTTTCTGCTATTTTCAGCTACTATTCAGCTCTTTTAATGTTAATTTTAGCTTTTTCAGCTAATTCCACATTTTTAAGCTCATTTCAGTTCTTTCTGAAAGGAGCACAAAACAGCTGAAATTAGCTGAAAGTAGTAAACCCAGAACTAAAGATTTGAAGGATGTAAAATGAGCTCAATTCGTTTTCTACGAGGAAGAAAAAAATGGCAGAAAAGGCTAAATATTTCAAAAAGCCAAAGTTTCACCAATACCACAAGTCATAGCAGGATTGACCTTAAAGAGCCGAATGTTTTGATTCATGATTTGTTGAAATAGATTTAAAATTGTGGAACGAGAAAGACGCTGAACAACCTACGGAAGAAAAATGGATCAGATGCTTCACGAACATTCACACAATGAGAAAATCTGCACGTTCTACTGAAACTGTATCCTGCACACGGTGAAGATCGACTTATCTGGGAGGCTAAAGACAAACAATAAAAAGACTTTGTGTGAAATGAGCCTCACTTGTGGTTTAAAACTGAGAAAGTCTGACGTCGGCTCCCGCTGTGACTCGGAGAGCTCATAACTGCTCGGTGCGTCTGAGCATTAGTTCTGCACCTGCAGGAAGTGTCAGAGCTGATGAATAAGTCACCGTCCTCCATCTGCAGCTCGACGTGGAGCCATTTACTTCACACCTTGAACTAAATGCACCGCCTCCGTTCTTCCCTCAAGTACCGAGACGGGAAGAAAACGGACACTTGAGGAGGAGAACGGTTCTGAGAAGACCGGCTCGCCCATTAAACCATCAGAAATGCAGGTGAAATGGTTCCTGGTTGGAACGTCTCCTCCTCCATCTTTTCACACTTTTCAGCCAAACACAAGCCGCTCGCTCAGGAGGCGTTCAGGCGCTGGAGAAAAACGTCTGAAAACACGGAAGAAAGTCACGAAGCAAGAGCCGAACTTTTGATTGGATCAAACGCAGCCGAAGAGAAAGGCTGAAAGAGTTTAAAGATCAGAGTTCTGCCGAGGTTCTAACTTCAGATGTTCAGCTGCAGCAGAGTCCAGATTCATGTCAGAACCAAACGGAGGAAGTCCAAACCTGACCAGAAAGCAGAACTTTCAGCTGGTCCCGTCCAGATCAGAGGTTTACTGTCAGGAAGAGCTGGGACTGCAGGAGGACTGAAGGTTTGGATTCTGCAGGGACAGAGCCCAGGTCCAGGTTCTAACAGAGCCCAGGTCCAGGTTCTAACAGAGCCCATGTCTATGATCTAACAGAGCCCAGGTCCAGGTTCTAACAGAGCCCAGGTCCAGGTTCTAACAGAGCCCAGGTCCAGGTTCTAACAGAGCCCAGGTCCAGGTTCTAACAGAGCCCAGGTCCAGGTTCTAATAGAGCCCAGGTCCAGGTTCTAACAGAGCCCAGGTGCAGGCTCTACAGGTCCAGTGTCTTGCAGACCTCAGGTCCAGGTTCTCAGACCTCATGTCCAGGTTCTTACAAACCTCAGATCCAGGTTCTCAGATCCAAGATCCAGTTTCTCACAGACCCAAGGTCCAGTTTCTTGAAGATCTCAGGTCCAGTTTCTTGCAGATCTTATGTCCAGTTTCTTGCAGATCTCAGGTCCAGTTTCTCGCAGACCCAAGGTCCAGTTTCTCGCAGATCTCAGGTCCAGTTTCTTGCAGACCCAAGGTCCAGTTTCTTGAAGATCTTAGGTCCAGGTTCTCGCAGACCTCAGGTCCAGGTTCTCACAGACCTCATGTCCAGTTTCTTGCAGACCTCAGGTCCAGTTTCTTGCAGACCTCAGGTCCAGTTTCTTGCAGACCTCAGGTCCAGTTTCTTGCAGACCTCATGTCCAGTTTCTTGCAGACCTCATGTCCAGTTTCTCACAGACCTCAGGTCCAGGTTCTCACAGACCTCAGGTCCAGTTTCTCACAGACCTCATGTCCAGGTTCTCGCAGACCTCAGGTCCAGGTGTGGATCTTTGTTCCACAGTTTTAGTTTCGTCTTCATTATTTACACACATTTTGATGCAGCAGTAATCTTCAGATAACACCGATGGTTTAATGCGGTTAAAGGTTAGAAAATGTTTAGTTGTTGTTGTTGTTGTTGTTGTTGTTGTTGTTGTTGTTGTTGTTGTTGATCGAGCACCAACACTGAAACAGATTTTATTTAAGACAAACTCTGCTTGTCCTTAAGTTTTCAGATCACGTTGGAATAAAAACTGAAGCCAAATATTTTCAGATCTGTTCTTTCTGTTGAAAATCCACTCCTTCATATTTGACCTTTAGCTTTTAGCTGCTGCAGTTTTCAGTTCGAAGCTAAAGTTTTTTCTTATTTAACTCGGCTTCTTTTCGTGTAAAGACCCTCAGAGTCCAGCAGAGGGGAGGTTGTGTGACAAGGCTCTAAAGTCGGGAGACGAGAGAATAATTAAAGGTTTTAAGGGAAAGAGCTGAAACAACAAGGAGCGTTTCTGGAGAGGAACTGTGGAACCGAGAGCTAAACGTTCCTTATCTCGTGATCTGTCGGAGCTTTTAAAGTGTTTTCTGTTGGGTTTCCTCTCAGTCTGATGGTGCAGACAGCATGTGTTAGCAAACTGTCAAGACCCACTGGGATCCTGTCAGGACCAGGATCCTGTACTCGTCTGGAACAGATGGGGGGAGCAGATAAAACACGATCCCCGCCCTTCAGCCTCGGCTGCACCTCGACTCGATCAGGTTTCTGTTTGTGGCGGAGTGGAGGTGGTGGGTTTGTTTGTAGACTCCTACATGATCGGCCAACGGTTAGGAGTAAATCAGCTTGAAGAATCTGAGATAAGATCTGGACGTGCAGATCCAGATGCACCGTTCAGAAGAAATATTTGGACAGTTTCGTGTTCGGTAAAGCTGACCGTGATGTTTACAAACTCACAGATAATAAAAAAGAATCATGCTGTTTCCCTCCAGTCCATGTTTTTCCTCTGATGCGTCTAGAACCACAGGTTCCAGGATGTTTTCTTCTGGACATGAAGGGATGAGATGATGATCTTCAGACATGAGCGACTCCAGTCATGGCTCTTACACGATTACCCAAAGTTCTCCTCCATGACGTGAGTGCAGTTCACAGTAACGATCCATCATCTTCCTCTTGTTCTGGACTCAGGTCTTGGGGCAGCATCTTGAGCAGGGAGGTCCAGACATCTCTTTCCACAGCCACCTCTTCCAGCTCTTCTGGGAGGACTCCAAGGAGTTCCCAGGCCAACTGAGAGACGTAGCTCTCCAGCATGTCCTAGGTCTTCCCCGGGTCTCCTCCCAGTCAGACATGCCCGAAGCACCTCCCCAGAGAGGCGCCCAGGAAGCATCCTTACCAGATGCCTGAACCACATCCACTGGCTCCTCTGGATGTGGAGGAGCAGCGGTTCTACTCTGAGTCTCTCCTAATAACTGAACTTCTCACCCTGTCTCTAAGGGAGTCCAGCTAACCTGCGGAGGAAACTCATTTCAACCTCCTGTGTCCACAATCTCATTCTTTCTGTCTCTACCCAAAGTTCATGACTGGTGAGGGTAGGAACGTAGACTGACCAGTAAACTGAGAGATTTGCCTTAGAGCTCAGCTCCCTCTTCACTACAATGGACTGGCACAAGGTCCACAATACTGCAGATGCTGCACCAATCCGTCAATCTCACGCTCCATTCTTCCCTCACACTTGAACAAAACTCCGAGACACTTGAACTCCTCCACTTGAGGCAGAACCTCACCCTCGACCTGAAGAGAGCAGTCCACACTTTTCAGACCGAGTCCACGGTCCCATCTCTGAAATGTTCCCTTGTCCAGAACGAGCCCTGAACCTAGCCCAGCCTGGCTGCGGTGGATGCACGAAGCCATCCATTTACTGGTCAAACACCACTTATCTCCCACTCAGAGCCCCAGGAAGACTAAACACAACATGAGGGGAAACAGGAGGAAACACCCGGTGATTTGGTGCAGGCTGACTCTAAACGGAGTCTCTTCATGTGACCACTCAGAGACCAAATGTAAATAAATACAGCTGATAGCTGTTGTGTTCAGGGACTACAAGGCCCAGCAGAATAAACCAGAGTCAGTCTGGAGACATCCTGTAAGTTTGGGAGTCGGGTCTTCCTCCAACTGAACCTCCTCCTTCACATGGACTCGCCCTCTCCTCATCACCTCCTATCTTTAACAAACCTGTAAATTCACTCTGATGCATGAAAAGACAAGTCGTTGGACAGGACAGAGACAGGAGGACATGTGAGACATATGGGTGGAAGGTGGATCAAAAACCTTTCTACTACTTTTACTTCTCTCCAAGTCAACTGTCATCTTTTCTCACAGCAGAGCCCATCGGAGGACCGGCTGGACCTTTTCATTTAAACGTGTCCTCCTGCTGCTGAGCACGAGACAACAGAAGTCCCACAACAGGACGCAGAACTCTGGATCTGAATCCAGAACCACCAGTGACCAAAGCAACAGCTGATGAGAGGGCGGACAGCTGTGTTTGGATGTTCTCGCCCATTTGAGCAGATTTGGTGACTGCATGCTGAGTTTTGGGCTGAACTGGACCAAGTCTGACTGGACTGGTTTGTTGTTTCTCTGGACCTGCAGGAGCACATGACTGCTGCTTCATCGTGATTTCAACCATGAGAGCTACATCCTGATGGGTCCACCCTGGCTGAGGTGTAACTCCAGAACAGGAGGCTGCAACATTTTAAATCCAAACAGTCGTTTCGACCTTCACTTACTAAACAAAATGTGTCCAGAGCCACAAGATCTGCTACAACGGTGATTATCAACTGGTGGCTCATGGGCCACTTCAGATTCATATGAAGGTTTTTTTGTTTCCAGCCAGTGGGGTTGATTTTATAAAACAAAAATGATACAATAAAGTTTAACATTCATTAATATTTTTCCATTTTAGGGCTAACGAAAAGACCACATTCATGTAAACAAGGAGAAACAATATGTCTCGTACCATTTTTACCAAAAACAAACTTTAACCCTGAACTCTGCAGGTTTAGTCTTCCTTTTAATTTTAGAAAAATAAGAATAATTATGTATCCCACTTTAAAGTGATAAAGCATAAATTTAAAGTGTGTCTAAATATTGGGCCATTTTGTTGAATATGTAATTGTGACATTAAAATTTTTATTCAAATATTGTATTTACTTTAATTTTAATTAAATCTAGCTAACTTTATATCTATTAATTAATTAATTAATTACCATATTTCTTCTAGGCAATTGTCCTAAAGGTATTCCAAGGAATTTCTGGTGGACTTGACAGAAAGACGCCACTTTAAGGCCGGAAGTTGGAAAAAGGAAGCAGCTACAACTAATCAACATTATTTTCTCTTTGTCATTTTCTTAAACATTTTGCAGAAATCTACTAAAACTTGTCATTTCTCTTTTACTATGGGTATAAAAACCAAATAATTTTAGTGCTGCTCCGAAACACAGCTCTGTCTGTTGTTCATCTGTAGAACGGGTTCATATTTTCATGCATTTCCTGTAAAATCATGTCCAACCAGATCCCAGCTGCTGCGTCTGGGTCTCATAAATATTCAGCATTCCTTATCTGATTGCTCTGGTGGAGCAGTTCATTTCTTAAGCCTGTTACTGAGAGCTTAAAGATGCACAGAACGATACTGGTAATCATAAAACAAGCACTCCCCGCACTACATCACTTCAAGAGCTGATTACTTTCATTACAGGGGAGTAATTAGCCCCTTCAGGGGGAAAGGTAGGTTCAGAGATTTGATCCCTCTGTGATTTTAAAGAGTTAGTTTAATCTCTCAAGACAGAGTAAATGAAGTCTTCTCACTGGGCTGGAAGTCCTTATCAGAACTGACGCTCCGATGTAAAAGCACTTCAAGTACAAACCGTGTACATCCAGAACAATGAGAGGGTTAATTACCTTCTCCCTCTGAGGAGCCTGCTGCAGAACACCTGCTTTCTGAAGCTCGGGATCAGCAGAGCCTGTTAATGAGTTCATGTGTTTACAGATGCGTCACGTCGATCAGTCTTTGAGGTCGGACTGGCTCTTCTGCTGATTCTTGAACGTCCTGATGATCCCAGCCGGCAGAGCACCTGCTGATTACCAGGCTTAACGTATCCTCCGTAAGGACTCGAGTTCAACTAATCCTAACACGTACGGGTAAATCTGTAGGCATCTCCCGTCTTGATTCTGTTCTGAGCACATCTTTCCCAGAGTTCAGGTCCTGACAGAAACCCTGACACATTATAAAGATCCTGTTTCTGAAGACTGTCTGCACAAAACCTCACTGCAGATGGAGGAAACACAAAGCAAAGGTCAGCTTTGTTTACTCCACAGAGAGCACAAACCTGTGTACGTGTGAACCCTAAAACTGAACGTTTCTGACCCATAAATGGAAGATTTTCATGATATCTCAACAAAACAGAAGTTACTCTGTAAGTCTAAGAATGTTTTGGGCCAAGGTAGGATGTGCTTGTGTTATAAAATCAGTAATAACTTCAGATATGATCTGCATGGAAGGTCTTTTCACCACCAAGTTCCACCACAAGTTCTCTGGGAGAACATCGACTACAAGAGAACTGCAGTTTATTCAGGTCCTGAACCAACTGGTTCTCAGAAACACAAGTCCATGGGAAAGGCAAGGTACACCCTGGTTCACATCATGACGGGTACACCCTGGTTCACATCATGATGGGTACACCCTGGTTCGCATCATGACGGGTACACCCTGGTTCACATCATGACGGGTACACCCTGGTTTATATCCTGATGGGTACACAGTGGTTTACATCCTGACAGGTACACCCTGGTATGTACACAGTGGTTTACATCCTGACAGGTACACAGTGGTTTACATTCTGGAGGGTACACTCTGCTTTATATCCTGACAGGTACATCCTGGTTCACATCCTGACAGGTACACCCTGGTAGGTACATCCTGGTTCACATCCTGACAGGTACACCCTGGTATGTACACAGTGGTTTACAGCCTGACAGGTACATAGTGGTTTACATTATGGAGGGTACACCCTGGTTTACATCCTGATGGGTACGTCCTGGTTTATATCCTGACAGGTACACCCTGGTTCACATCCTGACAGGTACACCCTGGTTCACATCCTGACGGGTACACCCTGGTTTATATCCTGACTGGTATGTCCTGGTATATATCTTGACGGGTACATTCTGGTTTACATCCCGACTGGTACATTCCAGTCAGTTCATCAATGAGCCACTTAAACACAAATATTCACCCTCCAGTTCAGCATGTGATTCTTAAACTCTCACTCAGATTTGTTTCAGTGTGAAACACACGGTGTTTCCATGGTGATTAGACAAACTACAGAGTCCGTCCTCTGTTTTAAACGGCGTTGATAATGAATCAGTGTTTTAGTCGAAGCAGCAGGTGTCTCGACTAAAACACACAAGAAGAAGAAGTTTCTCACTCTTCCTTCAAAAAGACAAACTATAAAGAGTTGAGGCAAACTGCAGCGAGTGGACCTTCTCAGGGACGGTACAGAAGCGTCTCTGCAGAGTCTTCCCTGCTGCTCCTCCTGTTTTACAAAGTTCCACTCCTGCAGCGTGCAACAGTATAAAAAACGTGCACATCGGGCTGAAATTACATAAAACCTCCTCTGGACTGGATCTGTGGTGTCGGAGTCGTTGAGACACCGTTTGTGAGTGAGAGAACAGCAGCTTTAAATCCTGTTTCTCTTCTGCTGGTGGAGTTTTCGCCTTAATTGAGGGAAGCTTGGTGTCTGCAGGAGGTGTCGTCTTAAATCAAAAGTCACACGTGCACGGTGTGAACAGAGAGGGCCAGCTGAGGTTTGAACCTGTGACAAGAACCATTGTTCCATTGTTCCACCGTGCAGCCAGGACAGTTGGTTCTAACTCTGCAGATAAGCTGAACATCTGCAGAACTCCACAGACCTGCTGAGATGCCGTGTAATTTAATTCAGCGTTCTCAGCACAATGGTACTTCTTCCATTTATTTAACTGTCACAATGGTGTACCACAAGGCTCAGTCTTGGGATCCACCCTTTTTCCAATTTACATAAGTAATGTAGGTCAAATCATTCCTGATGCATCCTTACATTTCTATGCCGGCACAGTTGTTTATTGTTGAGCTAAATCAGTTGCTAAGATTTTCTAGCTTTACATGTCACGTTGTAAGTGCAGCTACAGCGTGCACTCTCAAGACATCATTACCTGCAGCGTCCCCTCAGTGCAGACTGAATCAAGCAAAAGGGCCTTCTCTTACTCCGCCCCTGGAACACCTTACAAAAGATCTATAGCTCTCGACTTTGACCTCTCTAAGGGATTTTAAACTATTACGTTTAATGCAAAAATCAATGCAGGCATGTTCCTGTTTATAGTATTTTACCTCATTTCATAATGTAGCTGTTTTACTTCGTTTTATATCACCACTTTTATTTACATTTCATTTTATATGCTGTATGTACGAGTGTTTGTTGATGTGTGTAACTCATCTGTGTGTTTTTTGTTTGTTTAAAACAGGTCTCTCTTGAAAATTATTCCTCGTGACTCAATGAGACTAACCTGCAAAAATAAAGATCGAATGAATATAAAATCAAAAACTCCTCCGCTCTAAAACCTCCTGGATAATTCACACATTTGTTTCGTGTTTATTATTTTTTTCCTTAGATTTATTTAAGTTCTATTGACTGTGTAAAATTTGTGAACGCGTCGGGCGGTCACCATCAAACTGTTTGCAGTAAATTCAGCTCTGATTCTGACGAACTGTTTCAACGTCGGTCCGATGGACTGAAGTCCAACTGGCTCTGGGTAAAAGTCCCAGCAGCTCGTGATAAAATGTTCTTCCATTTAGCTGCTGAATGCTCCGCTAAGTTCAGCAGCTGCTCATTAACTCTGTTTGTTGCTGTAGTTCAGCTGCTCTTAAATGAGTCCTGCACTTCGTGGCAACAGTATTAAATGGAAGCGCGCCTCGTCAGAACCCATGTTGTTCTGAGCATGTGGTCAGAGGTGGAGCAGATTCTGCTGAATTTTCCAGAGATTTAGTGTTGGTTTAATGTTGAACTTCTGCTGAATTTAAGCTAATTTATTTCAAGAAGTTTGAGTCATTTCTGTTCCTGGTTTGGTTTCCAGCATCAGAGACGGTCAGGACCGATTCATCCAGTATCGGTATCTGTATCTGATGATGTCAGTTCGTAAAAGTTCATTATCTGAGGACGCAGCAGGTTGTGTTTCAGTCTTCCATCCACAGCAGCGCAGCGGTGACAGTGGAAAGAAATGACTGTTTTCACAGGAAGGGAGTTGTTGGGTTCATCATCCGTCTGCAATGAAGCAGCTGAGTTTCAAACTGACAGCAGATGTGCTTCAGTCTGTTCAGAGGCAGAGAGCAACTCTGCACATGATCATTATGTAAATAGAGAGATGAAAGCATCTTTCTGTCTCGTCTTATCTAATAATTTGTGATGCAAATTTAAACTCGGTGGTGATTGTGTGCAGAAAACGCGGCGGAGACACACACACAGACCTGTGATTTATTCTATCATCACCGAGAACAACAAAATAAGTTTTGTGTTTGAGTGGAAGCCTCGTTAGATTCAGGTTTTAGAAACTCTGGATCAGAAGTGTGACGTCATCTCTTTCATTAAAGGTGTTTGTTTTGAGACGCGGGTCTTAACGTGGACTGAACTGACGTCCAGGCCGGACTCGGAGTTGGAGCGACGTGGACCTCGTGTCTTATCTGCGTTCAGCTCAGTATAGACCAGGCTGCTGCAGGACAGGGTCTATGAAGCCTGTTTGTGGATCAGTGAGCCGGCGGGCTGCAGTCTGTGATGTTTGGAACGGTAGGAAAACAGATCAGGAGTGTTTGTGTGCATGAATGTGGCGGCGTGGGCGAGTGTTCCTGAGAGGCAGCCAGAAAGTGACAAAGATAACAGGGGGAGAAAACTGGGAGACAATTGCAGGCTGACTCGGCTCCCGTTCCCTCCTCCGTCCCCGGTGATTACCTCCGACGACTCGCCTCCTCTCTCTCTCATCCTGCGCTCGTCGTCAAACAGAATCATCCAGCAGAGGCTCCCTGAGCGATTTCTGTAAACATCATCAAACACCTCAACGTGCTGGAGAGAGAAAGGCTGGCACACAGAGACAAACCTGCAGAACCGTTTCCCTCCTCTCCTCTTGTTCTGTGCAGATCCTCGGACCACCTACCGGAGCAGACGACGTCCCGGCAGCGCCGTGAGACTTTACGAGCAGTGAAAGCGTCGTGTGAACGATCTGGGGGAGCTCGGCCCGCAGCCAAAGGAGATGACACGGCAGACGCTGTGCGGAGCAGAAAATGTGTCTGCAGCAAAAAGTGCTTTCTTTATCTGGCAGAAAGTAAAAGGTTGATTGGAAACAGAGGTGCCTATTACAGTCAGAGGTAATCACAGGGTCGGCTGACGGCGTACATGACAGAGGAAGAATAAAAACAGGCCTTCTGGCGAGCATTGTGGCGGCGCTGGGCGTGTGCAGGGATGGGAGCTGCTCCTGTTGTTTGGGTGCTTATTTACTGCAGCAAATGGGAGCCAGGCATGAAACTGTCACTTCCACGAGCAGCAGGAAAACTGCTGCAGAGCACTCACAACACATGTGGAGGATTTCTGAACAGAGTAATCCTAATGCTTCCTGACAGTGGGCTGGTTCTCACTGTCCACAGAAAATTCATCCAGGCTTTTGTTGCAAGAGCCGAGGCCGACATCTGCGCCACAAAAAGCTGCTGCGATCCAAACTAAACAAACGGAGGATGTGAGAGGACGGCGCTGAGGGAGACGATCCATCAGAGACGGTGACAGACACAAAGTCCACGCTGTGTTTCCTTTGAATTCAATTCAATGTATTTATACAGCACAGTCACAACAGAAGTCATCTCAGGGCACTGAACAGAAACATTCATACATCAAAAATAATAAGTTAACATAAACATTCTCGCTGGGCATCAAGAAGACTCTGGCGATGCATCAGGCGGATGAGGCGGGAAAGCAACAACACTGTGTACAGTGGAGGTGGGGCACTGTTGACCTCAGCCAGTAATCATTGGGGAGTAGAAGGAATACTTCGAGGACCTTCTCAATTCCACCAGCACATCTTTCCTGGAGGAAGTCAACTTAGGGGACTTGAGGTTGGTCTGTCCATAACCAAAGCAGAGTTCAAAAGCTCCATGGCAGCAGAGCTGACGAGATCTGCCCAGAGTTCTTCAAGTCTGGATGTTCAAGGATTTTATTGTCATACCAGCTCACATTTGTATGTTTATGGTCCGAAATTCGAACTCAGGTCCCAGATCAAGAAGCCTAACAATTAACAAATAAATAAATAAATAAATACAAAAGAGTATAGCTGTATACACACACACATGAGTGTGTATATATAAATAATGTTGTTGTTTTTTTAAGTAAGATGAGGCTGAATTAAGTGCAGCTCGAGTTCAGCACTGACGGCTGCTCTGAATGCTCTTCAGCCTCCTGCATAAGGGCGGGGGGGGCTGGAACAGACTGTGTGCAGGATGAGTGGAGTCCTTCATGATGTGGAGCACTTTCCCCCTGCATTGTGATGTGTAGAGGTCCAAGGTGGTAGGAAAGCTGCTCCCCAGTCGCAGCCTCCCTCTGCCGTGCCACAAGGTGATGCGGATGCAGAGAACGCTCTCCATCACACAGCGATAGCTCCTCAGGACAGAGCTTCCAAGTCCAGTTCTCCACTGCTTCCTTCTTTCACGAACACAGAGTCCTCTCTCCAATGTTTTTCCTGACCGATGGTCACGATCCGCTCAGAATAACTGAAGACCGTTGATCTGGAAAGCTGAGTCCGCCATGTTGTTGTTAAGCCATGTTGCTAGGCTGTCTAGGTTAGCACACTTTTGCAACATCATGTGGACATCATGTAGACATCAGAGGACGTGTCATTGGATTGTCAGATCTGGGTGGTGGTTCCCTCTTCACAAAGTGGGCACTAGATTCAATGTTTTAGATCCACACTTTAAAACTCTGAACTCAGCGAGTTTAATGTAATTTTTTTCTACTTTGCGTCACACCTTAAGTGGCAGCAAGGATCCCAACTGTGAGCACGTTGCACCCGTGCACGTGTCGTAGCTGCCTGTGACCCTGCAGCATGGAGCTGTATTTTATTTCACAGGCGACATTCTCGTACACCACGGAGAGGTTTGAGACTCGTAGGCTGAAAACTTGTTGAGAGCAGTTAGTTCATCACTGACTCTGCTGAGTGCAGGTGTGCTGATCCTGGTGCTGCTCGGGTGAAATGCGCAGAAAACACAACCTGACCTGCTGACGAGGTATGGCACAATTTAAAAACTGAACTGTATGTTTCAGTCTCTAGGATTATGGAGAACACATCCAGAACTCCTGCCCTGTGGGTCCAAGTCCAACCAGGATCATGATACAACTAATAATGGAACACCTAAAAATTGTTTTTCATGTTGTTAACGTGTTGTCTAAAGCTTTGGACACTGTGGATCATAACATTTTATGTCATAAGCTCTCAGAAATTAGTTTCTCAGATCACCCCATTGGTTGGTTCACTAACTATCTCTCAGATCGGAGACAATGTCTACAACATTACGATACTTCCTCCAATTATCTGTCAACAACGGTGTACCACAAGGTTCAGTCTTAGGACCCACCCTCTTCACAATCTACATTAGTAGTTCTGGTCATTCCTGGTGCATCCTTACATTTCTATGCTGAGTATACAGTTGTTTATTGTCAAGCTAAAACAGTTGCTAAAGTTTTCCAGCTTCTACAGTCTGCTCTTGCCATCGTCCAGTCAGATTTGTTCCATCTCAAACTGGCGCTAAACGCTGACAAAACCAAAGGGATGTTGTTTTCAAACAGGAAGTCTGTTCCAGCAGTCCTCCCTTCTATTTTATCTTCGAATGGTGTTTCTATTGAGTTTGTTGGTTCTTACAAATATTTGGGTATCTTGGTTGATTTGCATCTCTCTTTTAAGCATTATGTTGAAAACTTGGTAAGGAAACTAAAAGTTGGGTTTCTTTTTCAGAAATAGATCCAGTCTAACTCTGAATGCTAGGAAACGCCTTGTAACTGTGACTTTCTTTCCCTCCATCAACTACGAGGACATTATTTACATGAATGCTCCTACAAGCACCCTGCAGATGTTGGATGCTGCATATCATGGTGCACTAAGATTCATAACTGGCTGTAACTACCGTACCCACCACTACACCCAGTATTCACTGGTTAACTGGACATCGTTAACTTCACACAGACTCTCTCACTGGTTCATTTTCATCTTTAAATCACTTCTTGGTCTGTTGCTTTCATACTTTGTACATCTCCTCCTACATGTCTCGGCGTGCGTGCAGCTACAGCGTGCGCTCTCAGGACATTATTACCTGCAGCGTTCCCTCAGTAAGAACTGAACTAGACAACAGGACCTTCTCCTACTCTGCTCCTGTTTCCTGGAATACCTTACAAAAAGATCTGAAGCTCTCGACCTTGACCTCTCTAAAGGATTTTAAACATCTGTTAAGTTCATTTTGAAAAACCATTGCAGACATGTTCCTGGTTTTAGTTTTGTTTAAATCTGGTCTCTCTTGTAAATGAGTCCTCGTGGCTCAATTGGACTAACTTGTATAAATAAAGGTTGAATGAATTAATAAAGTCTTAATCAACACCACCCTCCACCCACACACACACACACACCTTCATGCCTGAGATTTAAACTAAGGTCATCTTATTGTGAAAGGATCTCATAATGTCATGCTGGTCTTGAACTGATAGACCGTAGTTGGATTATAATCCATGTTCTGTACCTGAATTAGTAAATTGGACCCGGTCATTTGTGGTTTGTGCTCTGAGTTGGAAATAAATCTCTGCTGGATGTTGTGAGCTCTTGTGCATTTTGGGAGCCCTCAGAGGGGCATCAGCTACTACCACCTAATTTCAACTCACTGCTACAGATGTTTTTGTGTTAGCTAAAGTCAGTTATAGCTGTGGCGGCCATTTTGAAGTGGATTTCGTCTTCTTTCTACACCAAAGTCTGTGGACGTTGAGGCCATTCTTGGAAGGTCAGTTTGTCTGAGGGGACAACGTGTCCTGGAGCTGGATCTGATGCAGGGATGGAGCTCTCTGGCCCTGTCTCAGATAAACACTGCCTGGATGGAAGGATGCCCTAAAGTCAACAACAGAAAACAGAATGTGAAGGGATCACTGAAGGTAAACAGTCCGCAGGCTTGTGCTGAGTCCGGTGTGAGAAAGGAGCAGTTTGTCTCGTATGGCAGGACGAGTAGGACGCATGCATCACGACAGCTTGTCTGCACGTAACACAGCCGGGCTCAGCGTGGGAGAAAATACAAATATTACACTTCAGACGAACACAAATAGGTTTCCTCACTTCTGCAGCGTGTCGGAGGGAGGAGGTGGACCGCACTTTGTCTGAGACGTTTATTTAAAGGAAAACACAGAGAGTGAAGAAAAATGTTTCAGGTGCGTGTCTTTCACGCATGTAGAAGGTTTAAATACGTCTAGTTTGAATTTACGTTGATGATGTCGATGTTTATGCTTCTGTTTCGTACATTTAAAATCTGACTTTTCTCCACAGTGTTTGGGTTGAAATCTATGCAGCTCGTCGTTGGGCTGCGTGTGGTCCGATCCAAAGAACTTCTTCCTGCAGGGCGACAACTGATGTCCTCTGATGCACGTTTGACGTCTCTGCGAGACATCCTGAGACGTCTGCGATTTTTCTTCTGGGCTCAGCTTGTCCTGTAAGGTGAGCAGGTAGCGACACACGATGAGCAACACGTCATCCAGGAGGAAAACATGGTGGCGACGCTCGGGCGTCGTCGCAGCGCTCGCCCGTACAGCAGCTTTGTGTTGCAGCACCATGAGGATTCAATTCAACTCAGTTTATTTATATAGCACTGATTCACAACAAATCATCAAAGTTCATGCTCAATCATCCAGGTGCAAAATCCAATAATGGTCATCTTTTTTGTGGAAAGACGTTTCGCCCTCTATCCAGAGGGCTTCATCAGTCTGAGGAGTCCCAAGTAAACTGTTTTCCCCACTAAGCAGTACACTCCTTTAGTGGACCAACCAGTTTGCTGGTGATAAGATGGTTTCTGGGGCTGTCCTGTCCCCCGTCGACTCCTCCATACGTCAAAGTTCATGCTCAGTCATCCAGGTACAAAAGCTAATAATGGTCAGTCAGGTCATCTGGGCCGTTTTCTTGGGACTTCTCAGACTGATGAAGCACTTCGGATAGAGGGAGAAACGTCTTTTCACAAAAAAGAAACTGCCCAGATGACGTGACTGATCATTATTGGAATTCACAACAAAGTTGAAGGATCTTTGTTCTGACGAGGAGGAAGAGTTGACGACCACTCAGCTCAGGTGTTCTGGACCAAAGACAACTCCGAAAACGTTCTTCTTCAGGTTACAAAAACTAAATGATCGTCATGGATACAAAGTCCAACAGTACCAGATCGTCCTCATTCCTCCATAAATAAACACAAACAACAAGAAGCTGCTCCTCTGAGCACATCGAGGGTTCATCGGTCCAGTAAATATCTGAGGCTTCAAACCAGACGTCAAGAAGATTTGTCCATTTTCTCTCTCCTCCTCAGAATAAGCAGATAAACTGTGACTGTCGGAGAGAAACACGAAACGTTTTCACCCAAACTTTCCTCCGGTCGTCGTGGCAACCAGCTTTCAGTAATTTCTGCGTTTTGAATATTTCGTAGCGACCCGACGCTCGACTGCGGTTCAGCGTCTGTTTGTGGGAGAAGGTGGAAATGTCTTCGTCTGTTTTCAGGAACAGACAAAGAAAAGTGTGCAGAGCAGACCTTCATATAATTTACATCCAGGAGGAGATTCATTTATGTTTTAAGCATCTGCGTGTGTTTCTGAGCGTTGCATTATGGGATATGTGTGATTTGTAACAAAGCTGTGCACTAAATAAAAAATAAATTAAGATATTATTTGTGAGATCCTGAATTAAAATGTGTCTAAAAGATTTCTGGAACAATCGCAGCCACAAAACTAGATTTGGTTTTCAACAGTTAACAGAATGAGTCTGACTTCCTAAATAATTGGTTTATCTTTGTTTTATTCTGATTTAAAGGATTAAATGTTACATTTATTAGCATTTAGGATACAAAGAGACGTGTGTGCCTTTGAGCTGCAGTCGATAAGATGTCCCGGCAGCTGGTGTCCCAACATCACAGCAGCAGCTTCTTCATGCCGACAGTTTGTCTCTTTTTCCACCACAGAGGTGCTGACCCAGCAGAATCTGCTGGTTCCCAGCGTCTGAGCCGTCCAGGAGGCAGGAAGAGACGGACGCGTGTTCAAACACATCATCCGCAGGTTTCCTTCATCACCACCGTGGAGAGGAACTGTTTTGTTTGTGCACGTGGAAACAACGTCAGTCAGACAGATGAGACTGACCCCCGGTCTACTGTCCACACTGTCCAAACTGTCCACACTGTCCAAACTGTCCACACTGTCCAAACTGTCCACACTGTCCACACTGTCCACACTGTCCAAACTGTCCACACTGTCCACAC
>NC_056510.1:5680483-5699505 GCF_014905685.2 Nematolebias whitei | reverse complement strand
AAACTGTCCACACTGTCCAAACTGTCCACACTGTCCAAACTGTCCACACTGTCCAAACGTTTGTCTCGTGACGTTTTCATTGAAAGTTTGTTTTCAGCTGCAGTGCGTCTGAATATATAGCTTTAAAATAAAAACTGTATCTGTCAAATTGTTTACAAACAAGAAAACATCTTGTTTGCACTTAGTTTAAATCTCTATACAGTATTTATATTTATTTATATTGTTATATTATATTGTTTATTTTATATTATATTTATATTGTTTTATATTATTTTATATTATATTTATATTGTTATATTATATTGTTTATTTTATATTATATTTATATTGTTTTATATTATTTTATATTATATTTATATTGTTATATTGTAAATATTATATTTATATTGTTTATTATTTTTTATTATATTTATATTGTTATATTATATTGTTTATTTTATATTATATTTATATTGTTTTATATTATTTTATGTTATATTTATATTGTAAATATTATATTTATATTGTTTTATATTATTTTATGTTATATTTATATTGTTATATTGTAAACATATTTATATTGTTTTATATTATTTTAGATTATATATATATTCAATTTACATTGTTTATTATTTTTTACTATAGTTATATTGTTATATTGTTTTATATTATATTTATATTGTTTATATTTTTTTATTATAGTTATATTGTTATATTATATTATTTTAGATTATATTTATATTGTTATATTATATTATTTTAGATTATATATATTATATTATTATATTTATTTTGTTTTCTATTCACTGAGTTTATTCAACACGTTAATAAAAACACGGTGTGGAAAAGAGTCTGCAGTCTGTGCTGGGTCTCTGGGTCCACCTGAGGACACTGACGTTGGACCAGGACCATGAAGCTGTGTCATCGGTCCACCTCCTTGTCTCTTGTCCTAAATGTTGGACCTGTCCTCCTCTGGTCCACGGTCTGTCTCATTATCATCATCATCACAGCTGAACTCCACTGTCGTCTTATCGTCTGTAAAATGTCTTTCATTGTTTTTGACGGGTGTGCAGATGTGCAGTTGTTTAGGTTCCAGATGTTTTCATCTGTGCCTGAGGACGTTGTTTCTTCCTTCTCTCCTCCACATCACTTATCTGCTGCTCCACTCAGCCTCCGTGTTTCATTCATGCTCTGAATGCTGCTTTATTCCCAGCTTTGTTCAGGAGACTTGATCTTTATTTTATTTTTATTATTTTGAAATTGTCGTTTTGAGCTCAGAAACAGGGTTAGTGTTTCTGTTTGAGGACCTGCTGATCTCAGTCTCTTCGGGGAACTCAAAATGTGAGAAAATGGAGGTAGAAGTGAAAGCTGCTCCGACGAGGTGGACTTGGTTTCATTTCTGAGCTGCAGCAGTTTGTTCCTGTGACGTCAGCGCCTCTGAAAACAACATTTCCACATATTAAAGTTAAACTTCAGGTGTGTCTGTGTGAGCGTGAGGTCATCAGATGATTTTGTCTCCGAGCTCTCCGAGTCTCGCTCTGATCAGAGATAGCAGCTGAAGACGCCTCTCATCACTCAGGTGGTGTCGGTCGTCTTCGGCTGCTTACAGCACACAGCTGAAGAAGAGTTGTCTCTGCGTGTTGACTTTCTGTCTCACTTACTGTCTCCGAAGGACAATCTGTCCTTTGTTAACGTGTCACTGAAAGTATTCTTCCTCCCAACGAGACGGACAGATGGGAAGCCCTGGTTTCACTCAGGGACTGAGGCTGTTTCCTGTTCGAGCTTCTCTTGTCTCGGCCGAGGACGCAACAAGGAAAAGGATTAGTTTTTTTAACTTCATGGTCATATGAAGATATGAAGAACACTCTTAGTGTGTTTGGATCTCCAGCTCAGGCTTGAGCAGAACCATCATTGAACGGGTCGCAGGAAGTTGGACGGTCCACGACTGAGCTGCTGTTTTCAGAACTTTAACCCTTTTTTATAAAATAACAGGGTCACTCTGTGGAACGTCTGGAGATTTTATCACAGAATGTTTAACTTTCGAGTCTGAACTTTTCAACATCTTTACAAACAAACTCCTTATTTCCACAATCAGTGTTTCTGTCGTCAGAGGTCAGAGGTCATCATAAAAACTCTCCTTGACTTCCATCGTATCTTCTCTTCCAAACAGGAAGTGAAGGCTCTTTTTGTCAAATCTCCTCCAAATAACCATCAAACAGAATCTGTGGTACCATCAGAACCTTCTGCTGCTCACGGGTCAAGAAGTTCTTCAATCCAACTTGTAGTTTTCACACAGAGGCTGTTTGTCCGAGGCTCAGTTTTTACTCTGCGGTTCTCTCTGTTCTCAAAGCAGATTTGAGTCAGTGGATCTTCTGCTCAACCAGATCTTCTGTGTTCTATCTTCTCCATCATGGCCGCCTCCACAGAGATCCTGTCAAATTTAAATAATTTTATCTTGATTTGAAGAATTCAGTAAAATTCTCTGAACATTTTAGGACTAGGAAGTGGTGGAAACATTATAGGTACTCTCTGGGCTCCACCTAATGAAATGGGGGGAATCGCCATGGCAACCAAGATCTTATTGTCTGGATTTTTAAATACCCAGCATGCTTTGCTTCTTTCTGTGTTTCTGTCATGTCCACCCAAAAGTCCTGTAGTATTTAAAGGTTCTGTGGGGGAAAATTATTTTAATTTAAAACTCCCCTGCAGCATTACGATCACTCCAAATCAGCTCATTCGTCCGTCTTCCATTTATCATCCATCCATCATCTTTACCTGCTTCTTCCTTTTAAGGTTGAAGGGATCACTGATGTCCATATCCTGCATTCACTGTGAGAGGTGGGAGACACCTGGACAGGTCTCCAGTCCATCACAGGGACACATAGAGACAAATGAGACAAACAATCATTCACTCTCTCACCTAGGAACAATTTAGAGTTATCAGTCAGTCTAACATGCATGTTTTTGGTCTGTGGGAGGAAACTGGAGAGCATGGAGAGAACATGCAGACTCCACCTGGAAAGGTGCCCAGCTGGGATTTGACCTTCTCGCTGAGTATTATCCGCTGAGCCACCGTGCAGCCCAAAATTCAGTCTCTGCTCTTGTTACTCTCTGGTCGGCACCAATGAATCAAACGGCAGACACTTTGAAATATGGCGAAACCATCCGGCTACCCTTACCGAGCCACATTAAAGGTGTGGGGGGGGACGGGGGGGCTTTCACACAACTCAGTTAGCACGCAGCTCAGGATGAGAGGCTGACATCTAAATTACCCACAAAGTAGTTCAGATTAATCATTCACTCTGCTGCAAGCCCAGACCAGCTCCACACACACGCACGCCCACACACACACACGTGCACTCTCAGCTGAAATGTGTAAATATTGCTGCTCAGAAGTCATAAATAAAGCGAACGTGAGACGACGGTAAACGTTTCAAAGTGATTACTGTCCAACATGGAGTCAGAGCTCTAAATGAGAGTTTGCAGGTGTTCCAAATGATCAGTGGTTTGAAGCTGCAGGTGAGGTGCTGCCATGACGACAGGTAGAGGCAGGTCCTGTCAACAGATTAAATAATTTAACAACAACAACCTGAGAGAAGCACGAAGAACAAACTGGTCTGACGAGGAACGAGCTCTGAGGTTCCTGCTCTGCTGACCAGACGTCAGCTTCATTGAAATTACAAGTGTAAGAACACTTTATTAATATAAAATTATTCCATTTTTACATGAGTTTTTTTTTTTAAAGGTGTTTATAAGTTGAGCAGAAAAAGAGATAAAACTGAATAATTATTGTTTTGTTTGTATTTAGTCTGTTTTAATTCAGGAGATTTGTTGTTGTCATTTATTCTCTTTTTATTTTTGTGTTTTTGCAGATTAGTGTTTTTATTTGCAGTCATCCTGTCTTCCTTTCTGGATCAGGAACAGAACCAGGACCTGTCAACTGGACCCGTTTCTCCAACGGCTGAGGAACAAGAACCTGAAACGTTTCTGAATTCTGCCCTCAGTAATATTCAGATCTCATGTTTAGAACCTTGGATTGAATACAAACCAGAACGGATGGACGGACGGATGGATGGATGGATGGATGGATGGATGGATGGATGGATGGATGAGCTGGGCAGGAACCATGCTGAGCCCGTGGAGCAGAACCATCTTAAAGGACGGGTTGTGCCTCTGGGATGGACGTTGTCCATCGTTAACCATAACGAGTTGGTCTCCACGCAGCAGCTCTACCAGAGCCCTGCAGCCGAAGAACAGCAGCTCACACAAAGCTCGGCTGTTTCAGACGCCGAGGTTTATTCAAGTGTCTGAGGGAGCTGAAGGCTGCTGGCCCATTATCTGGGTGTCACATAAACGCAGCACAATGGCTCCATTGTTCCTCCGTCATAAGAAAGATTAGAGAACACTTTAAGTGCTTGAAGAATCGCAGGGGAACCCATCTCTGGCTAAAATCATTGTTTTCATGTAATTAATCTAAAACGAGGCGAAGCTTTTCAATAACAGAGCAGAGCCTGATAAGAAGACGGGACAGAAGATGCTTTTGTAGGTGCTGCAGCTTCACTATGAGCCGAGAGCTAACGTTCAGCTGGGCTGAGGTGGAAACACAGAGGACAGGGACGCTGAGCAGCAACAAACAAACAAACAGAATAAACAACAGGGCAAACAACAAAAACAACAAACAACTAGATGAACAAAGGAACTATCATCTGGACAAACAATAAAACAGAAATAAACCCAAACAAAAAAGAACAAACAACATAAAACTAGAATAAACATATGGACAAACATACAAACATAATAAACAAAACAGGACAAACAAACAGGCAGAAACCCAGTCAAACAAAAGAACAAACAATATACTATTAGAATAAACAACTGGACAATCAAGCAGCTGTATAAGGCAGACAAACAATGGAGAAAAACAACAAACAAACAAATGGAATAAACAACAGGACAATCAACAAAAACAGCAAACAACTAGACAAACATCTGGATAAACAAACAGAATAAACAACTGGACAAACAACCAGACATAAACCCAGACAAACAAAAGAACAAACAACATACAACTAAAATAAACAACTGGACAAATAAACAACTGGACACAAAGCCAGACAAACAATGGAAAAAAACAACAAACAAACGGAATAAACAACAGGACAATCAACAAAAACAGCAAACAACTAGACGAACAAACATCTGGACAAACAAACAGAATAAACAACTGGACAAACAAACAAACAAACATAAACCCAGTCAAACAAAAGAATAAACAACATACAACTAGAATAAACAACTGGACAATCAAACAGCTGTATACAAAGACAGACAAACAATGGAGAAAAACAACAAAAAAATGGAATAAACAACAGGACAATCAACGAAAACAGCAAACAACTAGATGAACACATATCTGGACAAACAAACAGAATAAACAACAGGACAAACAACCAGACACAAAGCCAGATAAACAAAGCAACAAACATCTTACAGGTTGAATGAATGTAATTCTCATAAACTGAGTGTAAAAGGCTGTTTTAGACAATTTCAAACTATTTTTAAACTAAATGTTTTTTTTTTTATCTTTTCACTGCTTTTCATCAGAGATTTGTACATTGATATGTACACATGTGATGATAAATAAAAATAAATGTTTCAACGTATCTGGAAAATTCTCTGTGAACAAACCAAAACCTGACCCATTCCAACACGACTTTACTGTGATTTACAGAATAAACGTTAAACTGAAGGTTTTCTGGTGCGAGTCGTGAACGTGACACAAGCAGTTTAACGCTCTCGAATGATTCAGATTCAAACCATCCATCCCGTTTTGTTCATCGTCTTCCAGAGAATCCCAGATTTTTAATCTGCGCTCCAAATGAGAGAACGCGTTGCGTAGTAACGGCTCTTTATCTCGTATCTGCCTTGCTCAATGACACAGGGTCAGTGTGTTGCTTTAAGCCGGGGGACTTTCCACGCGTCGTGAAAACTCTGAGCAAACAGAGAGAAGAATGTGCTCACGTCAGCACATGCCTCACATCTGACAGCGAGTGTAAAATGATTGCTCCTCACTTTGAACCAATTATGGTGCATGATTGGAGCGGTTAAACTCCCAGCTCCGGCCTCGGGGGCATTTTCTTCTCTTGTTCGGCCTCACCGCTTGGTTTGGAGCCGACCGCCCTCCTCTCTTTGTTTAGCAGCGACGAGTAGAGACATAAAATGTATCTGTGTAAACAGAGAGCGGTTTGGAGCGTCGCAGAGGAACACCAAGAACATCCATGTTTCAGCTCTTATCTGATCCGCCAGGTGAACCTGACGGAAGACGTGCTGCAACTAGTCCTACATCCTCGTTAGCGCTCGTAAATCAAAACTGTCCAAAACAAGCAATCAGAGCGCTTTATGTGTCCTTATAAACTTTTAATTAGAACGTCAGACCTAAAACAGGCGCTTGAGCTTCCACTCACGCTTCAGTGAGAAGGGACTGCGGTTGGTTTGCTTCCTGTCGGTGTTTGAAACCAAGCGGCGCCGCTCTCATTAAGAGCATTGCTACAAAGACGGGTTCTGTTCCAGCAGCCTGTCGGGTTTAGATGCTCGTCGGTTTGATGATGTCACCTTCTGGAGTTCACCTGGAGGGAAGCGTGCGGAGGAGTTCGTGACGGAGGGGGTGACGGGACCAGGTTTCATTTCTCAGGTCGCGAGAAATAAACAAAGAACGTCTCACCTGAGGTAGGCCTGAAAACACGACAGAAGGTTAAAGGTCACGAGAGGACAGTTACAACCAGAGAAGTTCGATTGCTGTGAAAAACTCTGGTTCTGCGTTGTGGCTGAACAAGGACTGGAAGAACAGCAGGAGAACTTCTCCTCTCTATAAACAACATGCTTACCAAACCAGAGGACATGTTTACCCAGAGTGCAATGCAGCAAGAAGCCCCTCCCAGCAGCGTTGCCAAGTCCGCTTATTATAAGTGACGTTGGGCTTGTTTTTTTCTCAATTCGCTTGTAAATCGTGTGAGTCGTAGTTTTTGGGCTTATTTTAAACGTGAAGTTGATTATTTGGTCTTTGACTTTCTTTCAGAGTGAAACTAGTTGATTCTCTCCCGGCTCCGCACAATAAAGCAAAAGACGAGCGGCAGTAGGTAGTTTGTCCCTTCCAGGCCCCCGTTTCCTGTTTATCGTTCCCGCCCAAGTTGGCGAGGCGACAGGCGCACACCTAAACACTCATACTGTGGTCGACCACTAGGGGGCTCCACTCACACGCAGATGTCAGGGAGTTTTGTTTTTAAAAATATGTAGAAAAATGTTATTTTGGGCATAAACGTATGTTATTCAAAGTGTTTAGCATAATTTTGTTGTTGTTTACACGTAATGCCATAATAAATGTATGTTTAAAAACGGCCTCAGTTTTACACAATGTGGTGGGTTGCCAGTTGGGCTTTTTTCGGGCTTGTTTTCATAGAGCTGATTGCTTATTTCTATAGCAAGATCTGGCAACACTGCCTCCCTGATGTCAGCACGGTGGTGGAGGGGGGATGGTTTGGGCTCCTGTCAGAGTCACTGAGTGGACCAGAACTCCTCTGTAGACCAAATGTGAGTCCACCTGTCCAACAGCTGAAGCTTGGACCAAACTGGGTCTAACAGAGGCCTATTCAACTAAACTGCTCAGGGGCCAGACATCCAGCAGTTATTGTCATTAATTAAGTTTGTTTTATGGTTTAAAATCTAGTTTTATTTAAAAATGAACCTATTAGTGGACCAAACTGAGCTCACCAGTGGGCCTGATTTGGCCCCCGCGCCACCAGTTGAATAGCCTGGACTAACGGAACACAGCAGCTGATCTACACCAGAACAGAACCAAGGAGCTGCAACGATCCAGTGAGAGTCCAGAACCTCGGCCTGCTGCTAAAGGAGGCGGACTCGGTTTTTCCCAGAGCTGGTTCTGTTTGGGTTCTGTGTTTTTGTGCTAAATGTAAACATGACTCAGCAGGAACCGGTTTGGGAGCAGGTGGATGTTCGAGCTAAACAAAGCGTCGTGCAGACTGACTTCACACGTGAAGAATGTCGCAGTGATTTGCCTTGAAATACTTTTTCTTTCTCTCGTCACGTCTCATATTTTCCACACTTTTCTCCGGCGCTGACGGTGTTTTCTGGAATCTTTTGGGTCGTTGTGTGTTTTTGTTGGTTTCGGCCCTCAGGTTACGCCTCTGTTGGCGGTATTTATGAAGCCCTGCTGTTTATTTTCCTCCGTGTTTAATCCGCACCACACCTGACATCGGTGCCGCTGGCTCCGCCCTGTTGGTTTGTCAAACACAAACAGCTAAAACCATTAGCAGCACCCGTTAGCTGTCGGCTGTGGTCTGCGTGTGAACAGATGCTCGTGACTGTGGGCTGGCACAGAAACGGGTCCACACGGAGGATGTGAAACAACAAATATCTTTACGATGATTCTGGGAGCAGCGAGGCCCGCTTCCAGGTTTCCACCCATTAACACAAACACTGCAGGGCTTCTGGTGCGGATCACGTAGAACATCCTCTGCTTTTACGACGACAACATTTCAGCTCCTGACGCTCCTCCTCCTCTGCTCGGCCGGCGACTCACCTTTTTATTCATTTCAGTTAACCGTCTGCTGGGCCTGGATCTGATCCAGGATCTGATGCTGTTCAGGATCCTGTTGGATAAAAATATCCTTTCATCATCTACTTACTCAAACAAGCCTCAGTGAGGACATGGGAAGATTTTTAACCGGTCTTTACTTGTGCAGAGTTCACATCAGGCAAAGTTACAGTCCATCACGTATCTTGGGGGTTACGTTCCAGACACCCCCATGATACGTGAAGTAGGGACGTTATATTTATTTTAGTATTTATATACATGTTAATGCTTTAATAAATCCTTCCCACACTCTCGCGATGTTCTTAAAAATGTTCTAAACTCTTAAACCTACCTCATTTTAACAACATATGTATATGTACTGTACAGTACTGCAACAGTTTATGGGTACTCACCAGTGAAGATACAACTTGAAGGACGAGTTCAACTTCAGGATTAATTGAGAATTTCCTGTCAGTTCTGTGAGAATGATAGATCGTTACTTCTGACTTTGTGTTGCAAAACTATCCCTCCATTTTGACAGAAAGCAGTGGCCAGAAGCACTGTTGGCTTCTGGGCCGTGTAGTTCTTTTAACTTGTGTTACAGTGTAGGCTTATTGAAAGAAAACTGCAAAATGGTGGCGCCTGTCTGAAGTACATTTGGTTCAGTTTGGTTCACTAGTCTTAAGAACATTTGGTTCGGTTTCTCCGCTAGTGTTTGCTTCCTCCATTGCTATTTTTGAATTGCAGCAGCTGGAAGCACTGTTGGCTAGGGCTTTAACACTACTACTCGACTACTCGAGTAATCGACACATCGTTTCCTAGGACATCTATCGAGTTTTTAAATTTCACGTCGGGTATTCGTGGTGACGTCATTACAACGCCGTGTCACGTGTCACGTGATCCGCACCGGGCGCGGGTTACAAAATGGATTCCTCCGAGCAGACGGATGGAGCGGACCAGGCCCAGTCTTGACAAACAGGTAGAAATGCATCAATAGTCTGGAAATATTTCACTAAAGATGAATATTCCGGTTCAACTACCGAAAGGAAACGGTAAATGAATCAACTTCCTGACTGTTAGGAGCTCGTTGCGAATCGGTGTTACACCATATTCTGTGACCACCGTATATTGTGACCATAGGGGGCGGTGTTGCATGCACTGTTGCAGGTCACAGAATATGGTGCAACACCGGTTCCAATGACAGAACCAGAACCAGCTTCTTTGACCTTGTTTCACAAACAAAAAGCAAAAAATATTAATCTCTAAACCTATAAAAACATATAAACATATTAATCTCTAAAACTAAATCTAATGAGCACCACTGTGTGGTGGTGCGGGGTGGTCGACCCCCCACCGTTTTTAGTTTCGTTTTTTTTTACGTGCCACGCGTTTCTTTCACTTTTGCAGCTTAATATTAATAATAACAAATAGTTTTGTTTTTCCTGTGACTTATATGCAGTATGATAAATGATAGGAGCATAATATACGCTCGCATTGTTTTGTTGGTCTTTTTTTGTGTGTGTAAATAATAAATAATAATAATAATAATAATGTCATCACAATGTCAGCACTGTATGTTTCCATACAATGGCGAAATTAGTCTCTGCATTTAACCCATCCACCACCAGGTGGTGCAGTGGGCAGCTATTGAAAGCGCCCGGGGGACATTTTGGGGATTAGACGTGCTGCCCAGAGACGCCACGTGATGTGCAGTGACTGGGGATCGAACCTGGGACTCTCGGGACTTTTTTGGTGGTTTTATTTATTTATTTTTGCATTTTTAGATTCTATGACGTCATCAACTACTCAAGTTCTACTCGAGTTTTATTATGTCGACTTTAAAAATTATGTAGTCGTTCAACCCCTACTGTTGGCTTCTGGGCCGTGTAGTTCTTTTGACTTACTTTACAGTGTAGGCTTATTCAAAGAAAACTACAAAATGGCAGTGCCTGCCTAAAGTATATATATATATATATATATATATTTTGTTTGTTTGTTTGTTTGTTTGATTGTTTTTTTGTCCTATTAGTTGGTTCCCGTTAACTTTTTATCCCGTACCGTCCCAATCACGTGAGTAATATTAAAGATGACAATCTTGCGTTGAAAGCTCACGAAACAGAGTCTGCGAAAGTCGAACCACGAAGTATCGAGGGACTGCTGCACATGCTTGGTTCCCGGTCATGAAGATCTGGCCGGACCGACAGAGGCAGGTCAAGACGACCTCGGATTCCCAGCTTACAGACTCGGAGGCGTCCTCGGAGGAGCGCCTATCAGGAGCGCCTGCAGGCTCCTCTCTGAACTCACACACAATAATTTAACATTAGTTGGTGACAAACATCCATGAACTTTACCAAACTTCTAATCCCACCGGCAACGACCCAAACTGCCCCACGCAGGAGGCTCAACGACAACAGAACAAACTGTAAAGGTCCAATAAAGGTTCTGACCATTGACTCTCCTGATCTGTTGGACCAGAACTGGACCAGACACCAGGCTGTGTTCACTAGTGGTTGGAAACATCTGGAACATTTGGACCCACCTTGACCAGAACCAAACATTTCTTCAGTCCAGTTTTACGGCAAGCGTTCTTAATTAATGTCTCAGCGCTCTGAAGGAAAACATTCTCCTGTTTTATAAAAAGTTAATTAGTAAAAGTTATCTGTCATCTGTCAGCAGAAGGTTCCGGAACGGCCCGGATTCATTTGGGTTTGAGGCGTTTAAATAAATAAATAAATAAATGGATTTCTGATCAAATGTCCGTCTCCTCTCTTTAGGGGACATTAGATGTTGGACTTTTAATTTCTCTACATCAGCTAAGGAGGGACAAAGATTCTTCTGGTACCGCAGGTGGTTCTGGTTGCTGTGGGGGTTCTGGCTCCTGCGGGGAAGGGTTGGGTTCCCTCCGGAGCTGGAAGCAATCGTGCGTTTCTGTTATTTAATTAAAGAAAACGAGTGCCAAGCAGAGCCGTTCGTTCTTATCAGCCAGTCACGATAAGACAGAACACGCTCCATGAGTCACCGGGCCGAGCCGGAGCCAGAACCTGACAAGGACCACGTCCCTCAGCAGGTCTCACTTGGATCAGGAGCTGTCTTTAGATTCCTGATGTAACGACTCAGATTCGTTAAAGACTTGAACGTCCTGCTTCACCTTCTCTGGTTTGGTCTGTTGCTACTTTTAGCTTTCAGCTACCCTTCGGCTTCTTTTAACCTGACCCGCCCGGTTTTAGCCTCTTCTTCAGTAAAACTCATAGTTGATGTGTTTAGCTCCTCGTTAGCTGCTCTCCTTTAGCTGTGAGTTTTGAGACATTAGCTCGCGGTCAGACTCCGACTCAGCAGGACGGCCCCGCCCTCTTCACATGGGCTGTAGGGCTGACCTCTGACCTCTGGACCCAGAGCTGGTCCAGGACAAATGAGGTGAGACGGCGAGTGAAGAAAGGTTTCAGGTTTCTGGTTTCAGTTTAAAACCTCCAGATACAAGGATCCCCCTGTAGCTGTCGGCTGCTCGCCTCGGTCACCTGCAGCCACACTGACCTCACACAGAGACGGTGACCTCAGAGAGACGATGACCTCAAAGCGATGACGACACACCTCATCCTGCAGAGCTCCCTCCGGTCTGTGAGTAATGGCGGCACAGATACAATCGGACCCACACAGAGCTCTGAGACGGGCCTCTCAGGATCTTCCTGGAAGTGTTCCTCGGCTCGTTGCGTTGAAGAACGTGACGTTTTTGCAACAAGATGAAGACCTGAAGGAGCTGTCGTCTCCTGTGGGGAGGTGATTCAGAGGAATCTGATCAGCAGGAGCACCTTGTCTCTGCTTTGTTTCAGGATGACTTTACTGTTCTCAGCTCTCGGGCTGTTGGCAGGAGACATCAGTGTACGAGCAGGAGGAACTAGTTCCTAATCCTCTCGGTGAACACACAGATGTGAGCGGTGAGGGAACGTTTCACCTCAGATTCATGAATCAGATCAGGAGGTCTGTGGGGAACCTGCAGAAAGTTGGACTGAAGGATCAAGAGAACCATGAAGCAGCTCAGATCAGAAGAATAACTAACAGAACTGTCTGATTGGTTGATGGTTGAACACAGACACGCTCCCTGACAGATTTAAACCAAGTCGGTGAACCAAGTTCAACTCGGTGAACTGATTCAAATGAAACGATGCAACTAAAATGATTCATAAAAGGATTTAAATACAATGATTCATTAAAAGATTTAAATAAAATGATTCATTAAAAGATTCAACTAAAATGATTCATGCAGAGTCATTGGTGGTTCCACACACCCGTTCTTAATTAGTAATCAGATCACCTGTTTCCACTGAAACTCCTGGTTTTGGTTCCTTTTTTTTTAGCTACTTTCCTAATTTTTCTGATAATTTCTGAGTATTTAAACCAGTTTCAGCAAATATGTAATCTGCTTTCTTCTGCTAATTTAGGTTTTTCATCCATTTCAGCTAAATTTCAATATAAAATAAAGTTCAACATAATGGCACTTCCTCCAGTTATTTAACAGTCAACAATGGTGTACCACAAGGCTCAGTCTAAGGACCCACCCTCTTTACAATCTACATAGGTAATGTAGGTCAGATCATCCCTGATGCATCCTTACATTTCTATGCTGATGACACAGTTGTTTATTGTCGAGCTAAAACAGTTGCTAAGGCTTTCCACTTTTTACAATCCGTATTCAACAACATCCAGACAGATTTGTTCCACCTCAAACTTGCCTTAAATGCCAATAAAACTAAAGGGATGCTTTTTCCAAACAGGAAGTTGGTCCCAGCAATTCTTCCTCCGATTTTATCCTCAAATGGTGTCCCCATTGAGTTTGTTGATTCCCATAAATATTTGGGTATCTTGGTCGACTCACATCTCTCTTGTAAGCTCCACGTGGAAAACTTGGTAAAGAAACTGAAAGTTAAACTGGGTTTCTTTTTCAGAAACAGATCCTGTCTAACCCTGAATGCTAGAAAACGCCTTGTATCTGTGACTTTCCTTCCCTCCATTGATTACGGTGACATTATTTCCATGAACACTCCTACAAGAACCCTGCAGATGTTGGATGCTGCAGATGTTGGATGCTGTCTATCATGGTGCACTAAGATTCATAACTGGCTGTGATTATCGTACCCACCACTGCACACAGTATTCACTGGTTAACTGGACATCATTAACTTCACGCAGACTCTCTCACTGGTATATTTTCATCTTTAAATCACTTCTTGGTCTGCTGCCTTCATACATCTCCTCCTACATGTCTCTGCATGAGTGCAGTTACAGCGTGCACTCTCAGGACATCATTACCTGCAGTGTTCCCTCAATGAGGACTGAACTAGACAAAAGGGCCTTCTCCTACTCCGCTCCTGTTTCCTGGAATATCTTACAAAAAGACCTGAAGCTCTCGACCTTGACCTCTCTAAGTGGCTTTAAGAATCTGTTGGACTCCTGGCAGGGACCAATGCAGACATGTTCCTGTTTTTAGTTTTCTACATTCGCCTTAGAATCTAGCTGTTTTTGTTACGTTTTTTTTAGCCATCTTATTTGTAAAAAAAATAAAATCTGCCTTTTTATAACTGTCTATTGTTGTCACCATTCTTTGTTGACATCAGGTCTCTCTTGTAAATGAGTCCTCAAGGCTCAATAGGATTTACCTGTCTAAATAAAGGTTGAATGAATGAAAAAATATAATTAAAGTGTTCGTTCATTCAGACGTTGGTTCATCTGACTTTGTTTTGGTTTGGAGGACGGTCAGAGGGAGATTCTCTGAGGGCTCAGTTTGACCCTGAAGTCGAGTTTTCATCATTTCTGCTCTAAAATAAAACTCCCGGGGGCGTCTTTGACATCAGAGCAAATGTTGTTCTTAAAGTCAGTAACTCTGAGACCAGAAAAATAATTTAACGTGCAGCTATTTCAACCAAGAGGGAACTTTATTTTCACTTCAAGTTCAGCGGCGTCATGATTCAAACACTTCCTGTTTCACTTCAGGTGATGACATGTTGATTTATTTATCAAACACCTGATCAGCACGATAAGAGAACAAACACTTCTGATTATCTTCTTATCGGCCATTCATGTTGTTGATAGTCATCGTTTCTGAGCTTCGTCTTCTTCTCATGACTTTCACAGCCCTCCGACATAATTACAGGTTGTTATTCACTGTTGACACAGGAGGATCGTCTGCTGTCTGCTCAGAGAAGAAAACCTGGCCCGCTTGAACTTTCTCATGTTCCAAGAAGCTTTTATTAGCCAGAAGGAGCCCGGAGCCAAAGGCCTCCGTCAGAAACACTCGCAGCTCTGAAAGTGGAAATGCAAAGTCGTGTGCACATTCTTCATCAACGAGGGAGACCCAGTCCAACCGCTCCCTGGGAGACAAAGAGGAGGCGCCTTGCCTCATCAGAAACACTAACACATACAGTATTTTCTGCTGTACACGTTGCACCGCCCTATAAATCGTATCAGTCCAAAAATGACTCTAACAAAGTGGAAAAATCCACAAATACGTTGCTTAGCTGTATAAGTCACATCTATTATGCGACATTTTTTCATTTAGCCTTTATTTATCCAGGTAGTCTCATTGAGCCACGAGGACTCATTTTCAAGAGAGGACATCGCTGACAACCCAGAAATATGGACCGGTGTTGCGCCAAAAATTGACAAAGTTCATTCTCAATCATTCAGGTACCAAATCCAATAATTCGCAGTGTGCCAAATATCGATTGGCTGCAAAATGGCGGCCGTGGGAGCATGTACAGGTGGATTTTAACAATAATTTAACAAGATAACTACCTAAAACCAATTATTTGTTTGCTCGAAATTATAGTAAATGTTTGTCTCAGTCTAACTTTTCCTTAATAAATGCAATTTAACGGGCAGCACGGTGGCGCAACTGGTAGAGCTGCTGCCTCTCAGTGAGCAGGTCCCTGGTTCAAACCCCGGTCCAGGGGCCTTTCTGGGTGGAGTTTGCATGTTCTCTCCGTGCATGCGTGGGTTTTCTCCGGGTGCTCCGGTTTCCTCCCACAGACCAAAAACATGCATGTTAGGCTGATTGGTAACTCTAAATTGTCCCTAGGTGTGAGTGAGAGAATGAATGGTTGTTTGTCTTGTTTGTCTCTATGTGGCCCTGTGATGGACTTGCGACCCGTCCAGGGTGTACCCCGCCCCTCGCACAGTGATTGCTGGACATGGGCACCAGCGACCCCCATGACCCAAAATGGAACAAACGGGTAAAGAAAATGGATGGATGGATGGATGCAATTTAACGGTCAAAACAGCTGCATTTCAAAAGCCGAATCACAGCTGGTGGACCGTGTATGGGAGGACTCGCTGTGCATTTCTTCAAAATTTAACAAGATAAATGCCTAAAAATAATTATTTGTTTGCTCGACTTTATAGTAAAGGTGTGTCTCAGTTGAACATTTCCTTAATAAATGCACTTCAGCAAATCAGCTGCATTTCTCCGGGGCGGTGCAGCGAAATGAAGCTGATTTGACGTTTGATCAAGTCGAGCTGGACGAAGGTGGCAGGATATGGCAAGCCGATTGTGTCATTAATAGCCACTTTTACTTATTACATGACACAACGGCATACCATACTACTCGAGTGCCATCTAGTGGCTGAAAATGGTAATGTTCAATATTTTCAGTCAGAATGAATGAAACGGTCGTATCTCGGCCAAAAACTGGTTTGTACTGTAAATATGGGACAAAAAACATAAATAAGTCACTTCGGTGTATAAGTCGCAGGGCATGCAAATTATGCAAAAAATCTGCAACTTATAGGGCAAAAATTATGGTATCTTTCCGTGCGTGTGCATGTGTGCGTGCACACCAGCTGTTTTGTTTGAGTGTGATTAGTGCAGCGGGGCTTTTTGTCCTCCACTCATGATTTGAACCTTCGGACGGGTTTTGTTTTGTTGTATTTGTGTCTTTTTTGTTTCTACCCTTCTGCTGCTCCTCTGCCGTCTCAGTCTCCAGTCGGAGCTTCTTTTTCCTCTAACAGCTGGAAAAAAAAGATTTTCTACAGCTGATAAACTTTTAGTCACTCCGTGAGGTGCTGAAGTTCGATGAAGCAGACGAACATGGAGGTTTGAAGAAAATTACGTTTCACTTCTGTAACTAAAGTGAGAAACTCTAACATCCGTCAACTTTCTTCTCTGAAGTCCAGTTTTAATTTGAAACTCCCTCTGTTGTCTGAGCTGCGGCAGAGTCTGACTTTTATTTTGAAAGTCCAGGTTTTAGTTCTCTTCCTGTTTCCTGTCGACTCTGGTTGAATCCTGAACATCAGCGGTTCGATCAGACATGAAGGATGTTTGGGGCCACAATGGAAACATAAGAGGAAGAAAAGCATGCTGGGTAATGTAGAAGACCCAGTGGTTACCATGGTGACGAGGGGCAGCACCCAGCAACACTTCAGGCAGAACCACAGTGTAAAAAGAAAGCCTCCGACAAACAGTCTCTGTGTGAAGACTAGAAGTCGAGTCAAAGAACTTCTTGATCCATGAGCAGCAGAAGGTTCTGATGGTACCACAGGTTCTGTTTGATGGTTCTACAGGGTTTGATGGAGGAGATATGAAACGTTAAGCCTTCACTTCCTGTTCAAAGTGAAAACTGAGCTCGGTGAGAGTTTGGCTGTGTGACCTCTGACCTCTGAGAGGACACCATGAGTCCTGCAGCAGAGACACTCCGGGGGGACGGAGACAGAAGGACTGAAGTTCAGAGGAGAAACTTTAGAAAAAGTCCAACTCTCTGTGACCAGTTTAAGCTCTGATTTAAACTGGTTCTGCTGTGACGTCTGAGCTGGAGACCCAAACAGGACTGGGTTTTATCACCCGGTGAACGTCTAAAGAAACATGTGGCACGGTTTTAACTCTCTTCTTGATCGAGCTGCACATTTTGTTGTTCAGTTCAGATTTCAAGGCAGAAAAACTAAAAGTATGATAGAAATATAAAATACAGCAAGAATAAAGCAACGGTAAAGTCAGAGGTCCTGCAGTGTTTCTGCACATTTTATGCAATTACAATCTAAAGTGGTCCTCAAGATGAGTTTATTAACTTTAATTATAAAAGCACAAAATCATCACAGAGGAAGGAAGTTGGGTAATTGTTTCTTCATCAACTTTAAATCGGTATAAATGATGCAGAAAATGATCTGAGGAGCTTCAATAAATCTGGTGTCAGAGAGAAAATGAGACAGGCAGCAGCGATTTACAGTTTTTATTCTTTAATTTCGTCTGTTTGAATCGGCTCGAACTTCATTTTTCACCAGATAAACGTCACCTTTCATCATTTTTAGTAAATTTGAAGCTTTGAGCAGCAGCCGCAGTGAGTTTTGAGCTGTGGGGGAATGAACGTTGTTTTTGTGTCTGAGCCTTTGAGGTCAAGTCCACCTCAGCTTCCTCTCAGCCCGGTTCTGGACCTTTCTCCTGGAGCGGTCCGCCTCAGCCTGTTGTCCGACGTCCCCTCAGATTGGTTGAAGTTGTACTGACCCGACCTGTTTGTCTGGCTGGCTGAGAGCGTGCACCTCCGTGCACCGCCCTGCCCCGCAGCCTACAGATGATACAACAAGCTGAAACTGTAGCAGAGCTGGAGGAACCCTGGCCCAGTGGACCACACTGAAGCTGCTTCTATTGTTCTGGTGGGACGTTAGCAAAATATGAATCAATCTAAACAAAAATGAAGAAATGATCAATTTACTGACGCTCTCAGCTGTGTGGGAGGTTTTAGTTTTCCTGGGATGAGCTCAGATCTTCTAATAAGATGAGAACTGCTGGAACACTCTTCTCTCCATTTCATAAAAACCTCTCAGACATCAGCTCACCCTTCCAGTCCACACCGCTCCCCGAGGAGCCTGATCAATAATTCCACCAGACTGATCCCAAAAAAAAAACATCAGAGTGTCTGACAGTCTTCAAAGTGCTTCTGATGGAAGTGTCTGGGATGAAAGGGACTACTGGATCTGACTGCAACAACACAAGCCTCGATGCTTGATCAAGTTCATGAAAACCAGGATTTATGCAAAATAACATTTAGAAAAAACACAAATTATTTTTAACCTGCTTCACTTTGACCGTTAACTGTTAGCAGAAAAAACTGAACTTTAACTTTGAGCACATGAAGACAACGAGCAGAAGAAAAGAGGTGAGAGTGGTTTGAATGTGACGGAGGTGATGGCTGCTCTGGTACATCCGTTTAAGGATCGGAGGGTGAAACTCCGTGGGGGCCATTCATTATTCAGGAGCCTCTGAGAGAGATCTGCTTACAAGGTTCTACTGAAGAGGAAAAAATCAAATCACAGACATGAGGAGGTGAGATAAAAAATGTTTCATTAAACCTTTATTTATACAGGTTAGTTTCAGTAAGTCTCATATGGATGGATGGATGGATGGATGGATGGATGGATGGATGGATGGATGGATGGATGGATGGATGGATGGATGGATGAATAGATGGATGGA
>NC_056510.1:5656536-5665483 GCF_014905685.2 Nematolebias whitei | reverse complement strand
ACTGAAGCATGCAGGATGGTGTTCCTCAGGGACCAGGGTTGGGAACCCCTGCACTACAGCACCCACTCTCTGCCACTATTCATACCTGGAACTCTTCACCCTCCTGTCAGCACCGTCGGACCACAAGGAACCTGTGAAACGAATCCTTCTTACTAACGTCACTACATTACCTGAAAACCATAATTACCTTTAACAAAGTAAAGTCAGGTCCTCTGGACGGATTCAAAAAAAAAAAAAACTTGTTGAAACGTTTCAGCTTTTATCCAAAAGACTTCTTCAGTCTGAGCAGCTGCATCAAACTCAAGCGGATCAACCAGATTGTTGTTGACATCCAGAACTAGCTGTTCACGTGATCAAGGAGAACCATCAGCCTAACGATGGATCGTTAGCGCCCTGATGGCTGTTTGTTATTCACAGGGGGCTGAGTGATACTAGCAATAACAGCATTGTAAGAGGGGGATAGTGGCTCCGCCCCTTTTTAATGGTGGATGGTTTCTTTTCACTAAGATGGCCTCCTTTACTCGTCTCAAACCATCGTTCCTCTCTATCAAGGATGTGAACATCTTCATCCCTGAAAGAGTGACCGCTGGCCTGGAGATGAGTGTAGACCGCAGAGTCCTGGCCTGATGATGTTGATCTTCTGTGCTGGTCCATCCTTTTGGCCAGTGGCTGTTTAGTTTCCCCGATCAGGGTCAGGCTGAACAGCTTCTTCTCAAGCCCTTTTTAATGTGAATCAGAACTAAAATGGCAGTGGCTTGTTAAAGATGCTAATCCAATGTTTTCTCTTCATTGATTCACAGATACTGTAAAAACAAAACCTCCAAACTCCAGTTTAAGCTCACACAAAGGTGAATGACAGAGAAATTACTTTTCTGTGTCTAGGATGACTGTGGCAGATATAATGTTTCGGTACGTAATGAATTGTGTGTTTCTGCCGAGCGTTGGTAACACAACCCTCGTGCGGTAAAGTAAGGTTTTTAAAGGCTGTTGATCTCAGAGATGATTTGAGATGTGTAAATCTGTTTCATGCTGTGAAGCAGTTGACTGTCACGAAGGTGGCTCAATATGGCAAGCCAAGCATCTCACTAATAGCCACTTTTACCTATTAATGAGACACTTGGCTTGCCATATTAGTCGAGGGCCCTCTAGTGGCTAAAAATGGTAGTGTTCAATATTTTCCATGTCAGAATGAATGAAATAGTCAGATCTCAGGCAAAAATTGGTTTATAGATATGATAAAAAAACATAAATATGTCACTTCGCTGTACAAGTTTTAGGTTTTGCTAATTTATGCAAAAAACTGTGATGTATACAGTGAAAAATATGGTAATAGTTTTTTATTATAAGTTTGTTATTTTGGTTCTCATTAATTTTCTAATTATTAATCTTTTAGATTAATAATTAATAATTTTGTTTAGACCTATTTTGCAGTTTTATTTTGCACATTTGTGCATTTTATTCATGTTTAATGCAGTGTACAGACCAGTATTTAAAACTGTCTATTTTAGTACTGAGATGAATATTGATATTGATGATATTGATTAATACTGAGTTGAGATGAAGGAAGATATTTTTAACATAATCAGAAATAAAATGATGCTGGCTTGTTAAAGATGATAATCCAACGTTTTCTCTTCATTGATCCACAGCCAGTGCTCCACAGACCCACAGCGCCCGTGAATCACGCTACTGGTCCAGATAACCCAAGGTCTGGCGCCGGTTACATTTGGGATAATTGTGTTTACTTCACATTAAATCAGTCATGAGTTAAATTGAGCTTCACCAACATGTTCACACGGAAAACAAAAGAATCTGTTTTTAATAAAAGCTTAAACTCACAGGTGGAGTGGAGTCACTTCCTGTTATGAAAATAAATAAAGGCGTTAGTTTAACGAGCTCGTTGTTACCCAGAGTTCAGCTGGTGTGAGACAGAACCGCGGGTCTGGATCCTGAGTCAGCAGCCGACATCAGCTGCATTGTTCCTGTCCCTCTGCAGGCCTCTGGAACGTGTGAAACGTCCGCGAGGCACGGAGGACGTGTGAAACGCTTTTATTCTTCCTCCTTCTGCTCCATCAGCTCAGGGTTACTTGTTGTTTGCAAACACGGGATTTTATTTTCCCACTTGGAAAGCAGAAGGTTCACGGAGGTCACAATAAAACCAAATTAGTGAGTGAGTCAGCGAGAGGGAGGATCCCATGGGTGTCACAACTCAGGAGGATTGTGTGTGTGTGGTGTGTGTGTGTGTGTGTGGGGGGGGGGGGGGTCAGTGTTGCTTCTTTCTGAGGTTCAGGAACAGGAAAATGTTGCTTTTCAGCCTGATGTAATCAAATCAAAGAAGAAAAGTTTCCCTCATTAGAATCCCAAACAAACACTCAGTTACATTCAGATATGTTGTTTTTATTCGAGCCGCGCCTGTTAAAGTCTGACAGAAACACAAACATGGAGTTAACTCCTTCAAACCAAAGATACAAAAGAGTGCGTTTATTTAAACCAGAGCTATAATGCTGACGGATAAAACTGATGAAACCAGGCCAACAGAGGACACACACACTAACACACACTCTCTAATTGAATTCAGTTCAGTTTATTTATAAAGAGCCAAGTCACAACAGAAGTCGTCTCAGGCACTGAACAGAAACATTCATATATAAAAATAATTATTGAACATTATCTGAGGAGCAGCTTTGAGTTTAACTCCATCACAGACTCTTATCTTGAGCATGAAGGCGACAGTGGAAAGGAAAAACTCCCTCACGAAGAAGAAACCTTTAGCAGAACCAGGATCAGGACAAGCGGCCATCTGCTTCGACCGGCTGGGTTTGGTAGGAACAGATACACAATGGCAGCTCAAGAATCACATGATAAGACAGAAATAGTATCAAATGAAAACTGTTCAAATTTAACAATTAATTTAAGGACATGAGGCAAGATTGTCCTCCATTAATCTAAGCCTATAGCAGCATAACAAGCCAACCCTAACTATAGGATTTATCAAAAAGGAAAGTCTTAAAACTGGACAATGTGTCAGCCTCACGAACGGAAACTGGAAGTTGGTTCCACAAGAGAGGAGCCTGAGAACTGAAAGATCTTCCTCCCATTCTGCTTTTGGAAACTCTAGGAACCGCAAGTAAACCTGCAGTCTGAGAGTGAAGTGCTCTGTTAAAAAAAAAAAATGGAACAATAAGATCTTGACTATAAGATGGATCTAGGTTGTTTAGAGCTTTGTAGGTTAGAATTAAGATTTTGAATTCTATTCTGGATTTGACAGGGAGCCAATGGCGAGAAGCTAAAACTGGAGAGACATAATCTCTCCCAGTAACTCCAGTTAAGACTCTGGCAGCAGCATTTAGGATCAACTGAAGACTTTTTAAAGAAGTATTTGGACACCCAGATAATAAACCATTGCAATAGTCCAGTCTAAACGTGACAAATGCATGGACCAGTTTTTCTGCATCATTTTTAGATGTTTCTAATTTTAGTGATTTACGCAGGTGGAAGAAGGAGGTTCTAGTAATGTTTTTAATGTGGGGGATAAAAGACGTGTCCTGATCAAAAATTACACCAAGATTTTTAACATTAGAGCTGGAGGACAGATTAATGTCATCTAAGGAGGGCAAAAGACTGAAAAATGTATTCCTAAAGTGCTCAGGTCCAAAAACTAAAACCTCAGTCTTGTCTGTGTTCAAAAGCAGAAAATTAAGGGTCATCCGGGTTTTTATGTCTTTAAAACACGCTTGTAGTCTAAGTAGCTGATTGTATTCATTGGGTTTAATGGACAAATTTAACTATCATCAGCATAACAATGAATATGTATCCCATGCTGTTTAATAACATTACCTAATGGAAGCATATACAAGATAAAGAGTATTGGTCCAAGCACTGAACCTTGAGGAACTCCATGACTAACTTTGGTGTAAGAAGAAGATTCATTATTTACATTTACAAATTGGAATCTCTCAGATGAATATGAATTAAATCAATTTAGAGCCGTTCCTGTAATTCCAAAATCATATTCAAGTCTCTGTAGTAGAATATTATGATGAACTGTATCAAATGCAGCACTGAGGTCTAACGGGACCAGCGTAGACACAAGTCCATTGTGAATGGCCATGAGAATATAATTAGTAACTTTCACCAGTGCAGATTCAGGGCTGGGGTGAGCTCTAAACTCTGACTGAAACTCTTCAAACAGATCATTTCTTTGAAGATAATCACGTAACTGACCTGCAACTATTTTCTCTAGAATTTTTGCGATGAAAGTTAGATTAGATATAGGTCTATAATTGGCTAGGATTCCTGAGTCGAGGTTATGTTTCTTAAGTAAAGGTTTAATTACAGCAACCTTAAAGGTGTGGTACACACTCTCTTACACACACACTCTGACTCTTGGATCCTGACATTCCACACGTCCAACTCATGATCTGGTTCTGTTTTGTCAACAGAACTCTGGTCTCCCACCGACACACTCTGATGTGACGACGGTCAAACCTCCACCGTCTTCTGATACTACACACACACACACACACCCTAAAATTCACAGCCTGACAGTTGAAGCCCCCTGAGGGCCGCAGCAGTTTGACCTATGACCTTTCCCAGAATTCCTCTGTGCTGCCTCTGGACCACATTTTCTGCTCCATAAAAAGTCTTTCATGTTCGGCCTGCAGACAGGAGCCCAGAGTGACATCGATGCTGCCGAGAGGGGCAGAGAACCGGGTCGGTACCAGGTCAGAGAGTCAGGAACAACTCATTTACTGGGTTACCAGTCAGACCAGGGCGGCTCAGCAGCAGCTCCGTGAAGAACCTGACAGAGTTCTGGTTCTGAGAGCTGTATGGGTGTCCATCATTGCAGGAGCTGAAAGACGCCGTCGTTGTTCAATCTGCGTGAACTCACTGAGATCAACAGGACGCAGCTCTGAGACCTGAACTAACACACCTGAGTCGTTTAAAGCAACATTTAGTGTTTTATTTTGAAGGTTTTACTGCTCCTCGACTCTCCTCGGCCTCACAGACTCTTCGTTTTGTGTTTCTAATCAACCTCCTGAAGGTTCGCTGCAGATAGGTTTGTTTTTGAGAGAAAAAAAATCTTAAAATTCATGAAAAGGTGAAAGCCGAAGCAGCGGTTGGAGGCGTTCTGTTTGCTGCACCGACGCAGCAGGAAGCATCAGGCGGTTCTGGAGGAACCGTCCTGCTGCTCAGACGGATCCATCCTGCAGCTTCCTGCGGCGCGCCGGCCTGCAGCTGTCAGGGAACTCATCGGAAAGGCGTAATCAAACATGTGTTTTCCTGTAAAACAACTTTGTTTCTCAGATATGCAGAATCGTCTGAACGGAACAGGTTTGTAAATATCTATTTTTACACAATTTTTTTTTTTTTTAAACGTCAGAACGAGACTTCACAGACAAATGTTTTTAATTTGGTGGATGAAAAATGCAGATTTGGACCTTTCCATTTGGGTTTCTGGGAATTTATTCTGAAATAAAGGACAGGCTGAACTTTAATGTGATTAACATCCTTTTAAGGCAAACTAAAGACAAAAAGATTGTTTATTAAAGCGCAACATCATCCTGAAGAATGATTTGAAGACCCGACTTAAAGGTTTCTGCTGCGACATCCATCAGAATTACATTCCAGCGAAGGCCAAAAGAGATTCACAACAAATGTACAGTTTTAATTAAAAGAAGCACCAAGAACAAAATTAACTTTGTCTTAAAATCTGCAGGAGGAGCCAGGGTTTACTGAAAACAGACGCATTCTCCACATCATTTAAACTGTTTACTCCCAGGTCTGTGTATTTATACTCATCTGAAAGTTGCTTTGAATAAAACCCAAAGTCCTGTTTTAAAATGAGGACTTTTTACAGCTTTAAATATGAAACGTGAGACAAAAATCTCCAATAACTTTCTTCTCGAAAGCCCAAAAATAAACCAAGACGTATTTTGTAAGAATCCAAGCTGACACTTTAAAGTGTAAACAGTAAAAGTAGAAAAATATGTACAAAGAAACACCTTCGTTGGTTGCCGTGGTGATTCCCGCCTTTTTCTGAGAGCAAAAAAAGAGGGAGGGGCTTCCCACAGCAGCATCCTCCAGAGAACAAACTAAAACACAAAAATAAGCCTCAGACAAACGGTCTCTGAGCGAAAACTCAAAAACCTCCTGACCCGTGAGCAGCAGAAGGTTCTGATGGTACCTCAGGTTCTGTTAGATGGTTCTGCACAGGGGTTGATGTAGGAGATATGACAAGTAAAGAGGAGTCGTCTATTCCTGTTTGGGAGCTCAGATGCAGTGAAAGTCAATGGGAGTTTGGGTGTGTGACCTCTGACCTCTGAGAGGAGTCAGCAGACACTCTGGGGGGACGGAGACAGAAAGACTGAAGTTTGGACGAGAAACTTTAGAAAAAGTCCAACTTTCTGTGACTCGTTTAAACTCTGAATGATGGTTCTGCTGTGACGTCTGAGAATGTAGATGGTGTCAGAGCAGCCAGTGGGAGGAAGAAAACTGATGCTAAGCTTCCATCGTCTTCCTCCTCTCACTGAAGCTCCGAGTTTACGGCAATCCCCTGGAGTGGTGATGAACCTCATCCTGATGATAGATGTTCTGACCCACTCTGAAGATAATCAAACAGTTAAAGAGTTTAATACCGACTGAATGTCAGAGGCAGGAAGAAACAACGTTCAAGTAGAACAGATAGTTCCTCTTGGTGCGCCTGAGACCAAGTCAAGTCTTCAAATGCAGGAGTGGGGTTGGTTCTATTCTTAACGTTCACCAGATGGTTTGTTTAAACTGAACCTACAGAAACATGGAGAAGGCTCATGTTGCAGATGTGTCCACCAGAACCGAAGGAACATCTAGGGCAGGGGTGTCAAACTCCAGGCCTCAAGAGCCAGTGTCCTGCAACTTTTAGATGTTCCACTGGCACAAAACACCTGAATCATATGACTGAATTAGCTTCTCAGTGCAGTCAAGTTCTCCAAAGTCCTGCTAATGACCTCCTTACTTGATTCAGCTGTGTGGCATCAGAGACGCATCTACAAGTTGCAGGACTCTGGCCCTGGAGGCCTAGAGATTGAAACCCCTGATCTAGGGGAACCTCTGAGGAAGATCTGGAGGAAAGTCTGAGACAACGTCTGGAGGAACGTCTAGAGGAACATCCGAGGAACATCTGGAGGGGTGTCTGAGTGAACCACTGACGGGACATCTGGAGGAACATCTGGAGAAAAGTCTGAGATGTCTGTAGGAACATCTGAGGAACATATAATAATAATAATAATAATAATGTCATCACAATGTCAGCACTGTATGTTTCCATACAATGGCGAAATTAGTCTCTGCATTTATGAGGAATGTCTGAGTGAACTTCTGAAGGAACATCTAAAGGAACATCTGAAGGAAAGTCTGAGTGAATGTCTAAGGGAACGTTTGAGGCAATGTCTGAAAGAACATCTGGAGGAACATATGAGGGAAAGTCTAGAGGAACATCTGGAAGAAAGTCTGAAGGAAGTTCTGAGGGAACATCTGAGATAATGTCTAGAGGAACATCTGAGGCAAGGTCTGAGTGAAAATCTGGAGGAACATCTGGAGGAACATCTGAGGCAATATCTAGAGGAACATCTGGAGGAATGTCTGGCTGAACGTCAGGACAAAATGGATCTCGGATCAGATATGAATGTTAAAAATCTCCAGCCCACGCAGAAGAGGAATAAACTCTAAACTAACTCGTGACTTTAACTCGTTCCTTCTGTTTTGAGGAGCTTGTCTTAGTTTAACTTCAACGTTTCTCCTTTGTTTTCTTGTTTCATATCTGTGGCGGTTTTGTCGGAGATCTTTGTGCTGGTTTTGGGTCAGATGGGTTCCTCTGCTCTCATTAGTGGTGAAGAACACCAATCCAAACTGAGTGGGCAGAGATGTTCTCGTCACACCAGCAGGTCTGAAGTGTGGTTGCGAGCTGAGACATGATGTCATCGCTCCACGCAGAGACGTAGTGTCCTGAACTCCTCCACCTGCAAAGACTCCCCCGGACCAGGAGGGGTGTCCACCTGTGTCCAAATCAGAACCTGAGACAAGGCTCCCACACACTGTACTGAATTAGAGTCAAAACGGACGCCCACAGGACATGTCCATGCAAAGATCAATTTTTACGACAACGTACGTGTACTCGGTGTCGCACAATAAACTGTCCGGCAACAGACTGCTTTGTATGTGACACCAATGTATTAAATCCCCCCCTCTTCATCCCTGATCTGGTTAAATGGCCTTTTGTTTTGTTTTTTTGCCAAGCGATCTCTTCCTCCTCCTCCGTTGACGCCACGACTGAAATTGTGAGAATTGAAGGAATTTGTCACGAAAGAATTAAAATCAGGTCCAGCGTGGCTGCGGGAGGGTCTGGAAATTTCCTGGTGGGCTGCAGGGCCAGCGCTCCCTGTTTTTATTTTTTAGAACTTTTTATTAACAACATATAAACAGAACGCTGCTGGGCTGGGGCTGTCAGCTCTCTTTTTTATTTTGTTTGTTTGTTTTTACCTGTCAATCAACCCAGTAGGCGTGTCAGCAAATGACCTCAATTTGTCCACAAGGTAAACGCGTCTTGCCTGCGGAGCTGCTCTGCAGCCACTCAGGGTGGACTCTCGAGTATGGTCTTAACCGCCTGTGGACAGTGCGCGCAGTGTCCGCACGGACTGAGGAACGCCCGAGTCTGTGCGAGCCCTTAGAGGAACTGACTCTGATCCCAGCTTCAGCTTCAGTGTTCCTGCAGTTTTCATAGTGTCGTCTTCATCTTTGCTGCAATCAAACTGGTTGACACAGACGCCTGAGACCTCTACACCACATCTAGTCTCCTCCTGGATGTGTCCTGCTGCAGGACTCCTCGTCTCTTCCTGGACGTTTCCTTCTGCTGGACTCCTCGTCTCCTCCTGGACGTGTCCTGCTGCAGGACTCCTCGTCTCCTCCTGGA